>NW_027505494.1:27500-60810 GCF_021521415.1 Bidens hawaiensis | reverse complement strand
GAGCTTGGGTGTGGGTCTTTTGTAGAAATTGAATGGAATTTTTATTTATTACTTATCGTAAATGAGTTAAGCATTACACATAGTATGCACATTTTTTTTGTTTTACGCGCCCGTAACTCTTCCTCAGCCAGGATGGGGCAGAATAGCAGAGCAAGTACAAGTATTAGTAGCATAACAAAAATGCGTTCCTCGTCATTAATATGTTTGCTCGCAGCAATTGTGGCCTCTCGGTATCGATGACTGCAACTTTGATGCACTGCATGTACTAGTACATCTGAGAATTCTTAATTGGATAGTTGTAAGTAGCCCCAGGGCTATGGAACAAAGGAGTATCCCGGACCTACACCGGGGTGTTGACGGTGATTTTCAAATCTCCTCAAGTAGGATTCGAACCTACGACCAATCGGTTAACAGCCGGGAGATTCGATTTCAAATAGTTCCATTCCCGTTCTCAACCCATGACCAATATGAGCTCTAAGCTTCCTTCGTAACTACCAGAACTTCTTCGTAGTGGCTCCCCTCCATGCCTCGTTTCATAGGGAACCTAAAAGTGGCTCTATTTCATTATATTCCATCCATATCCCAATTCCATTCATTTAATACACTTTTGGTCATTTAATATACTTTTGGTGTCATTCACATAACATATGTCATTTCTAGTCTATCTCTTTCTATTTCTTTTCTATATATGGAATGTTTCAAAATCATCATATAATAATCCATAAATTGTAATACAAAAGAAAAAGGGAGGTTGGTGATGATTTTGAAATCTTTTCTACTAGGTAATCTAGTATCGTTATGCATGAAGATAATCAATTCGGTCGTTGTGGTTGGACTCTATTATGGATTTCTGACCACATTCTCCATAGGACCTTCCTATCTCTTTCTCCTCCGAGCTCACGTTATGGAAGAAGGAGAAGAAGGAGCCGAGAAGAGGGTATCAGCAACAACTGGTTTTATTACGGGACAACTCATAATGTTCATATCGATCTATTATGCACCTCTGCATCTAGCACTAGGTTGACCTCATACAATAACTCTCCTAGCTCTACCGTATCTTTTGTTTCATTTCTTCTGCAATAATCACAAAAACTTCTTTTATTATGGATCTACTACCAGAAGTTCTATGCGTAATCTCAGCATTCAATGTGTATTCCTGAATAATCTCATTTTTTAATTATTGAAACATTTCATTTTACCAAGCTCAATGTTAGCGAGATTAGTCAACATTTTTATGTTTCGATGCAACAGCAAGATTTTTTTTGTAACAAGTAGTTTTGTTGGTTGGATAATTGGTCACATTTTATTCATGAAATGTATTGGATTGCTATTTGTTTGGATACGGAAAAATCGATCTATTTGTAAGTACATTCGATCTAATAAATACCCCGTGTCAGAATTTAAAAAGTCAGAATAAAAAAAAAGAAGAAGTTGATTATATGTTTGGGAATCAAGAAAATTTCAAACTTGAAAAAAAAGAAAAAAGATGAAGAAAAATACTTTTATTTTTTGATAAACCTATTCTTACTTTTTTTTTATTATAACCGATGGACTCGTCTATTACGATACATAAGAAAGATAAATAAAAAATTGAAAAACTCTGTAAGAAAAGAAGCCTCACAATATTTTTTTATACATGCATAAGCGATGGAAAACAAAGAATATCTTTTACATATCCTCCGAGTTTGTCAACTTTTGGGGAAATAGTAGCAAGAAGAATATCGTTGTTTACATTAGAAAAAATCTCCCCAGATGAACTATACGCCGAGTGGCTTTATACCAATAAAGATAAAAATAACAACTTAAATAATGAATTGATAAACAGAATTGAGGCCTTAGAGACAGTATTTTTTTCTCTAAATATACTTGAAACAAAGACTAGATTGTCTAATACTGAAACCAAAAACAAAAAAAATTGCCTAGTAAAAATGTATGATCCATTTTTGAATGGGATGTATCGTGGAAGAATGAAGAAATGTTTTTCTTCTTCAATCATAAATGAAACTTCGATAGAAAATTGCACAGAAACAGCTAAACTAAATAAAATTCATGGTATCCTTCTTCCCTATCCTAATTCTCCAGAAAATGAACAGAAAATCGAAATAACAGAAAAAAAAACAAGTCAAAATCGATTCAAAATATATGTTAAAGTTTTCATTGAATGCAATTCTAACTAACCCTAAACGTGAAACAAATATATTGAAATAAAAGAAATAGGTAAAAAAACTTCCTCAATGGTCATACAAATTAATCAACAAGTTGGAGCAATATTTTATAAAACGACGAAAAGAACAAGGCATAATGCAAGGGCTAGATCACCAGCTTCGAACAATAAAATTTAAACAAATAGCATTTTTAACTCGTTCCACAAGAAGTTTAAGAAGTCTAATTTCAAGAATTTTAATCTTTATAAAAAATTTAATAGTGATTCGGGTTTTATAAGTTATTTGGAAGAACCAGATTTTCGTCGAGCCTTAATCAAAAGCTCTAGCCGTATTCAAAGGCGTAAAATGTTTATTTGGTGACCGTCTCAAGGAAATCCCCATTCCCCCCTTTTTTGGAAAAAAAGGAAGATTTTCCTTTTCCTATATCTGACCTACTGAAACTTTTTTTTATATTAGAGATTGGTCGGGCAAAAAGCCAGAATTAGAGATTTTAAATCAACAATTCCAAATAAAAAAAAATGACTATGAAGACGCAATAGAATTCTGGGAGAAAATTCCATATGCACAAAAATCAAGAAGTGTTCTGTTACTAGCTCAGTCAATTTTTAGAAGATATATTAAATTACCCTTATTGATAATAGCTAAGAATATTGGCCGTATTTTATTGCGACAATCTCCGGAATGGTACGAGGATTTCAAAGATTGGAATAGAGAAATTTATCTAAAGTGTAGCTATGATGGTCTTCAATTTTCCAAAACAGAATTTCCTAAAAATTGGTTCAGCGAAGGTTATTAGATCATAATCCTATATCCTTTTCGTTTGAAACCTTGGCACAAATCTAACCCACGACTCTCTGATAGAGATCAAAGGCAACAAGATGATTTTGATTCTTGTTTTTTTTAACAGTTTTTGGAATGGAACGGAATATCCTTTTGGTGCTCCGCGAAAAACACCTTCCTTTTTTGAACCAGTTTTGAAAGATATAGACTATAAAGTCAAAATAGGAAAATTTAATTTTAGAGTTCGAAGAGCTTTAAAAAAATTAAAAAAAAGAAGAAAAATCATTTTTATTTGTAAAACAAATACTAAAAGAACTTTTAAAAGGAAAGAAAAATCCATTATTTATACCGCGAGAAATATACAAATCAAATGAAACTGAAATAGAAAACGATTCTATAATAAGCAATCCGAGAATTCATGAAACACTTAGTCAAAATCGATCTACAGGTTTCATAAATTATTCACAGGCAGAAGAAGAAATGGAACATAGAATTGATAAAAGAAACACAGTCAAAAATCAAATAGAAATAAAGAAAAAAAATAAAAAGAAGAAAGGAAAATCACCGCCAAAAGTTTGGTAATATTCAAAATAAAAAATATTTAATTAATAGTTCAATTTTTATTTGAAAAGATATACATAAATATCTTTCTATGTATCATTAATATGCGCAGAATCGCTCTACAACTTTTTATGGAATCAATAAAAAAAATGATTAAGAAAGACATTGACAATAACGAAACAAATCAAGAAAAGAAAAAAAAATGGACTTTATTTCGACTATCAATATAAAAAAGGCTTTTGATAATCTTTGAAATAGTAAGGGGAAGTCACATTTTTTTTTATTTATCTTACTTGTCACAAAAATATGTATTTTTAAAATTATCACAAACCCAGGTTATTCACTTCAATAAGTTAAGATCTATTCTTCAATATAATGGACCGTCTTTTTTTTCTTAAGAATGACATAAAGGATTTTTTTGGAAGAGAAGGGATATTTGATTCCAAAGTAACACAAAATCAACTTCCAAATTATGGAATGAATCCCTGGAAAAACTAGTTAAGATGTCATTATCAATACGATTTATCTCAGATTACATGGTCTAGATTAGTCCCACAAAAAGGGCGAACTGGAAAAAAGAAATGCCAGACCTCTCAAAATAAGGATCTAAAGAAATGGTATTCCTATGAAAAAGACCAATTATTTTTTATTAAAAAAAACAAAACAAAACTCGAAAGTCTATTTATTACCAAATAAAGAAGAAAATTTTCAAAAAAACTATAGATATGATCGTTTATCATATAACTATATTCATTCTGAAACTAAGAAGGCCTATATTTATAGATCATCATTAGAAACAAATAAAAATATTCCTATTTTTAACATACTCAAAAATATTCCTATCAAGAATTATCTAGGAAAAAACAATTATATATATATGGAAAAAAATACAGATAGAAAATATTTGGGTTGGAAATTGAATAAAATATTCAGGTTGAAACTAATAAGGACCAAACCAAAATAGGGGATAAAATTCATAATAACGGTGTTTTTTATCTTCCGATTGATTCAAATTCCAAAATCAATTCCTAAAAGGTCTTTTCCAAAAATTTCTTTTTTGATTGGATGAGAATGAATGAAAAATTATTAATCTTAAATCGCCTCATATCAAATCCGAAGCAACTTACTTCTTTTTAATTTGAATATAATCCAAATTTTAGTGAAAATCAAAATATAAAGGGAAGGCAACAGGATGGTGAGGATTTTTTAAATTTTAGCCCATCCAATTCAAAACAATATTTTGTACTAAAGAATTAAAATAATATTGAAGAATCTTTTTTAGAATCAATTGAAAAACTAAACATATTATTTAAAGGAGATTTTCCTTTGCAATAAAGATGGACTGGATGTTTGAATCCATTGAATCAGAAAATAATGATTAATATCCAGATTTACGGTCTACTGGTTAGCCTCATAAATGTAAGAAATATTACTATATCCTATATTCAATGGAAAGAAATGAATATGGATATAATGAGGAGACGTTTAAATCTTACACAATTAACTAAAAAAAGAATTTTGATTATGGAACCTGCCGTCTATCTGTAAAAAATGATGGACAATTTTTTATGTATCAAATCATAGGTATTTCATTGGTTCATAAAAGTAAGAACCAAAGTAATCAAAGATACCGAAACCCCCAAAATGTTACTAAGAATAATTTTGATGAATCCATTCCAGGACATAAAAGAAAAACTCTAAATAGCGACAAAAAGAATTCTAATTTGCTTGTTCCTGAAAAAATTCTATCGTCTAGACGTTGTAGAGAATTGAGAATTCTAATTTCTTTCAATTTGAAGAATCAAAATAATGTGCATAGAAATCAATTATTTTGCAAGGAGAACAAGATAAAAAACTGGAGTCAATTTTTGGATGAAAGTGAAAATTTTGACATAAAAAAAATAAATTAATTAAATTAAAGTTCTTTTTTTTGCCTAATTATCGATTTGAGGATTTAGCTTGTATGAATTGCTATTGGTTTGACACCAATAATGGGAGCCGCTTTAGTATGTTAAGTATATATATGTATCCATAATTGAAAATTTTAAGTTTCCTATATATTATGTTGTTCTATCAATCATATTTTTTCATTTTTTCTACTGTCCGTGATCTGTAAATATCCATGTTATATGCAAGTAACCCGATGCACACATATACTGTCCAACATCCCATTTTAGTATAAATAATAAGGAAATGGCGTATCAATTAAAGCTATAAATAAATAAAAAAGATAAACTCTTTGGTATCATCTTTTTGTATCACTAGGCAAATGAACTCAAAAATAGGTTAATGTTAATTGATAAAACGAATATAAAGAAATTATGATTGTTGTGTATACTACATTAAAATTTATGACATTATTATTACTGATCAATAAAATCAATATCTGCAAAAAGGGGAGTATCAAATTATTTTATGGTAAAAAATTTGTTTATTTCAATTCTTTTGAAAGAACAAGAAGGAAACAAAGAAAACAGAGGATCAGTTGAATTTCAAGTAGTAAGTTTCACCAATAAGATAAGGAGACTGACTTCACATTTGGAATTGCACAAAAAAGACTATTTATCTCAGTGAGGCCTGCGGAAAATTTTTGGAAAATGTCAACGGTTGCTGGCTTATTAGTCAAAACAAAATAGAGCACGTTATAAAGAATTAATAGGGCGGTTGGATATTCGAGAGAGAAAATCTCGTCAATTTGAATTCTTCGCTTAAAGTTTGATAAACTTCTTTTCGCTTTCAGCAATTCATGGAAGAATGAATCAGGAAAAACCTATGAATCTACAAGAAAAGACCTCATGATAGTAAATATGGGACCTCACCACCCATCAATGCATGGTGTTCTTCGACTCATTGTTACTCCAGATGGTGAAGATGTTATTGACTGTGAACCAATATTGGGTTATTTACACAGAGTATGGAAAAAACTGCGGAAAATCGAACAATTATACAATATTTGCCTTATGTAACACTTTGGGATTATTTAGCTAGTATGTTCACATAAGCAATACTATAAATGCGCCATAGCAATTAGGCAATATTAAAGTTCCTAAAAGGGCCAGTTATATAAGAGTGATTATGTTGGAGTTAAGTCATATAGCTGCCACTGGTATGCGAATGATGCATAATTTTTTTCGTATTGGTGGAGTCGCTGCTGATTTACCTCATGGCTGGATAGATATGTGTTTGGATTTTTGCGATTATTTCTTAACATGAATTGCTGAATATCAAAAGCTTATTACACGGAATCCCATTTTTTTAGAACGGGTTGAAGGAGTGGGCATTATTGGTGGAGAGGAAGCAATCAATTGAGGTTTTTCGGGACCAATGCTACGAGCTTCCGGAATAAATTGGGATTTTAGTAAAGTTGATCATTATTTGTGTTACGATGAATTTGATTGGGAAGTCCAATGGCAAAAAGAGGGGGATTCATTAGCTCGTTATTTAGTACGAATCAGTGAAATGACAGAATCCATCAAATTTATTCTAAAGGCCCTAGAAGGAATTCCGGGAGGGCCCTATGAAAATTTAGAAATCCGCCGTTTTAATAGTGTAAAAGATACGGTATGGAATGAGTTTGACTATCGATTCATCGGTAAAAAACCGTCTCCGACTTTTAAATTGTCGAAGCAAGAACTTTATGCGAGAGTCGAAGCACCAAAGGGAGAATTGGGAATTTTTCTGATAGGAGATAAGGGTGTTTTTCCTTGGCGATATAAAATTCGACCGCCGGGGTTTATTAATTTGCAAATTCTTCCTCAGTTAGTTAAAAGAATGAAATTGGCTGATATTATGATGATACTAGGTAGTATAGATATCATTATGGGAGAAGTTGATCGTTAAAATGATAATTAATACAACAGAATTACAAGCTATCAATTCTTTTTCTAGATTGGAATCCTTAAAAGAGGTCTATGGGATCATATGGGTGCTTATCCCTATTTTTACTCCTGTATTAGGAATTACAATAGGTGTACTAGTAATTGTTTGGTTAGAGAGAGAGATATCCGCAGGTATACAACAACGTATTGGTCCTGAATACGCGGGACCTGTGGGAATTCTTCAAGCTCTAGCAGATGGTACCAAATTACTTTTCAAAGAGACTCTTCTTCCATCTAGAGGAGATACTCGTTTATTTAGTATTGAACCATCTATAGCAGTCATATCAATTTTATTAAGTTATTTAGTAATTCCTTTCGGTTATCACCTTGTTCTAGCTGATCTCAATTGGTGTTTTTTTATGGATTGCTATTTCAAGTATTGCTCCTGTCGGCCTTCTTATGTCACGATATGGCTCAAATAATAAATATTCTTTTTTAGGAGGTCTACGGGCTGCTGCTCAATCAGTTAGTTATGAAATACCATTAACTCACTGTGTGTTATCAATATCTCTACGTGTGATTCGTTAAGACATAAAATTCCCTCTATTTCTTTTATTTCTATGAAGGAAGTGTCATGAGTTGAATATATCTTTTCGGTTTTTTATTCATTATTCGGGGGTTGATGAAGGAAATCAGATAGTTATATGAGTGAAAGAAACGTCTTATAAATTTGCAGTAAAAGACTGAATCTCATTTCCTATGTACAAAAGTTAAGAAAAGTTAATGTAAGTATTAGAGACTTTTACCCCAAGATTGATTGATTAGTCATCATGAATTGAAGCGGCTTCAAAAGATCAAATTTATGAGGTTTTTACTATCTATTACCATATGTATTACCCGAAAGTAGATTGATAAAAATGAGTGGATAGCTAGGAACACTAAGGTACACAAATGATTCGTAATAGAGATTATGTAATTGTATTTCTGTGTATAAAAAAAATTAGGGTCTTTAAATTGGTAGAAATGATCAAGGAGTACTTCCCAGATTCCGATCCAGAGTATACTTCTATTCACCGATTAAGTAAATATCTATCAAGAACGAAGTAATCCTTTAACTTTGTTTAAGGTCCCCTGTTTTTGAGAAAGGAGAATAGGAACGAAAAAAAAAGCAAAGAAAAAGAAAGACTGAATGAAATTGCACTAGAAATTTTTTTTTCTTTCTCTATATAGAGATATAATTCTTGTCATGATTCGCGAACGAATCCAACGTCTAATTGGATAATTGGATTTCGTAATTGAAAATGTTATGTTGAAATATCTATATCTATTTATATTGTTACAAGAAACATTTTATTCAAGGATTAAGTTATTACTCAACAAATAAGAATTTAAATTACTAAAAGATACGATGAATTCAGAAACAATATATATAGCAGACAGAATTCCAGTGTCTAATGGGGACCCTACAATGGATTTAATTTTATATATATCTATCCTACAAACATATCAAGAAAAAGAATAATGGACGGGTCCTTAGATGTATTTGTGACCTTTGAGGAGCCGTAAGAGATGAAAATCTCATGTACGGTTTTGCAATAGGGATGAGAACAGTGACGTTATCATCAACTATGATTATCTAACAGTTCAAGTACAGTTGATATAGTTGAAGCGCAGTCAAAATATGGTTTTTGGGGATGGAAATTGTGGCGTCAACCTATATGATGCCGATTCGGGTAGCTCCGTCCCGCCTGGACCAAACCCGACTTCCACACCAACTGGGCTCCTGTTAAATTGGATCGAAACTCATGCAGATGTCGCTCAGGGGCCCATGCAAGGAAGCCCATGTTTATTTCTTTCAATATTCACGTTTTTTTTCTGGATTATTTTTATTTATTTCAGTTTCTACATTGTACGTAATTAAGTTTTAATTCCTTGTTTTATGCCATACCTGGTAGTGGGGGTATGGTTAGTTATTTCTTGTAACTCTCATGTACTTTTAAGAAAACGTGGAATGAATGAGGGGCAGAGAATTTTTAGAAAAACTTTATTGAGTCTCAATTGTGTATTGAGTCTTAACAGTATCCTATCTATCTCGATCGGCAATCTAGAGGTGATCAAGGATCCGGAATTGTGTCTCTAGTGGTGCGACTGTAACCAGTGATCAAACCGTAGCCCAACGCTTGATTAGGGGGTGTGACTGTAACCCGATTGACTGTTGTTTTCTTGTTGGCCCAAACCCTATCTGATATGGTGTTGCTCATAACATCTGGTATCAAAGCATAAAACCAATACCTCCACAAAAACAAAACAAAAAAAAACCTAACCATCATCAATGGCCAAAAATAGATGAACCCTTGAGCAACAAGTCGAAGATCTCCAAGTGCAACTTCGTGACTTAACTGCTGCCATGAATAGGCAGAGAAGGAATGATCGTACCCACCTCGTTATCGACCGAATGATGACGACTATGAGGAACACTCCAATGCTGGGGATTACAATCCGTATGGTAGGCGTTCCCCTGACCAATATTGTCACACCCTCAAAATCCACAAACGGAGTTTTACCGTCAGAGGGTGTGAACTGGCAGGATCGGAATCATTAGTTATAACCAAACCAAAGAAAAACGTTTAAATGAAAGTAAGTGCGGAAGCGTAAAACCTTAATTCAAAAGTTGCGTCACGCAGGACGACTTAAAACCAAATGTAACTGTTAAAATTAAGTTTGCAGAATAAAAGTGTTTTCATTAATGCATCCTCCTAAACCGCGCGCCCGCCTCGGCTACCTGAGAATAACATACTAAAAGTGTCAACACAAGGTTGGTGAGTTCACAAGTAAAATAAGATAAATCGTTTAGCGTTTTGCGTAACCTCGTTACGACGTTTAAATGTTGCGTAACCCCGTTACGACGTTTGAGTGTGTTACCACGTTTCAGCGTTTGAGTGTGTAACCACGTTACAGCGTTTAAGTGTGTAACCACGTTACAGCGTTTAAGTGTTTTGCATTACCAGATAGTGTTATGTCAAATTATATATCGATAGGTAGCTAATCTATACAACAAGTATCTTTCATATGCGTTTATCTCAGAAAATATGTTTATCGGAGTATGTTATCTCCCCCAAGTGAAAAACGTTTGAAAACAGTTTAAGAGTGGGGTAAGTGAACTCACTGTTTGCGAAGAATATCCGATCTAGATCACCGAGTGATGCGCGTCGTAGAAAACTCTCTAGCGTTTTAAAATAACAAAGAGATTTTCTAAGTATCGGAATGTTTAACGAGTCTCTAGACTCGGCACATAATACCTATGCACGTAACATGTTTCGTGTTTCGTTTGTGAATCGTGTGTGACTTAAACAAGTAAAATTGTGATACGATACATGAGTGAGCAATTACTTTCGTGTCACGTATTAATAACATACTTATTAGCAATTATTCCCGTAGGGGCATTTTGGTCAACAAACAAAGACTAACTAACCATTATTCCCCATAAGGGCAATTTGGTCAATTCATGGCAATCAACTAGCAACTATTCCCCGCAAGGGTATTTTGGTCAAAATACAACAATTATATAAAAACTATCATATTTCATGCATTCCTATACAACTCAGCAGCTAGTTTCGTTATGACAGAATTTCTACTTGAAAGATTGCACTAGTTTACCGATTATAACGTCTCAATTAATTTACCAAAAATTACCACAGGAGCATACATATCTAAGGTTTCCAGAACATCTTTTATCTTATTTTTATTCCATATAGATTGTTCATAATGATCAAAACATTACAGCTAACTTATATCAGTCAGATTCATGCACATCAGAATGTTATTTGCAATTCCCGTTAAACGAAAAATCCAATAAATGCAAGACCACTTGGGTTTGGTTCCTAACTCAGTGAGTCAACCTCCAGAAGTGGAACCAACCCAATTGGTCTCGTAGTTCATGAGATATAACATTTACAACATAACCTAACAGCAGGTCTAACAGCTCAGCTTTGCATCACGTTTTTGTAAAATCATAAAAGTATACTTCCACTTATCCAAAAATTACGAATTTATACTTCATAGAAACTAGACTCAACCTAGTTTACTGCAGTACCCACAATCTCAATCAATTTTCACGTTTACACTTCGTTACAGTCAGTTAAACATCGTATATACGTTCTGTCCAGAATCTGTTCACATCAAAACTCATCATAATAACAATCTATGAACTATCATGCATCCATATAACCCTCTAGACACTATAACTACTATCCATGCATATCAATCACACCATACATACAAGATTAGGGTTTGTGTTTTAATTCAAATCAAGAACAACAATCAATCATGTATCAATATCAATCTAGTTATCAATCTATTATCCAACTAACAAGAATCATAACAATCACATACATACAAGATCGGCCGATTTAGGGTTTTCACACAACCCATCAAACATCAAAATTAAACAACAAAGAGGTAAGAGATGATCAAGTATACCTTCCTAGCACCTAGTTCTTGGATTAATCTCTTGATTTGATGTGTATATGTGTGTGATGGTGGACGGCAGCCGTGGGTCAAGAGAGGGAGAGAGAGCCGATCGGTGGTGTTGTAGGTTTAGAATAATAGGTTAGGGTTTGTTTATTAGTGATATATTTATAAACAAACAAGTTACACTCTAGTCCTTCTACTTTCAAGTGTTGTTTTTCTAGAACATTCTATCCTAACTTGCACATAATCATGACAATAATATAACACATAATCCTAACACATAGTTATCACATCATTAGTGTTTTAGTGTGCTTCGTTTATTCCTCAATCGTTTGCGTTTCGGTGCAAATCCCGAAAGACTACTACACATGTAGTAAGTGTTAAGCGTCATTTAAACCCTAGTTTAAATGTAATGAAGTATGCGTTATAGATTCAACGATCTTAAAGTTTGAATTAACGGAGTTGAGTTAACGAGTTTAACCTGAAATTGACGATTGTCACATCATTCCCATGTTAAAGAATTTTCGTCCCGAAAATTTGAGTCAAGTCGTGATGAGAGCCTGAAAAAGTAAGAAAGATTTTCAGTTTGTCATATCATCCCCTAGTAGAAAGAAATTTCGTCCCGAAATTTAGTTCATACCTCCGGTGATGTTTGACGGTTTGCCGGGTTTCGCGGTTTTCGGTGTTTGGTTACCCTTCAAAAAGGTGAGGATACTTTTTCATCATGTGATCCTCGCGTTCCCATGTGAACTCCGGTCCACGTCTCGAGTTCCAACGAACCTTAACAATTGGAATTTTGCTGTGTTTGAGCGTTTTGGTTTCCCAATCCAAAACCTCGACTGGTTCCTCAATGAACCGTAACTGTTCATCAACTTGTAGTTCCTCCAAAGGGACTACTTGGGTTTCATCAGATAGGCATTTCTTCAAATTTGATACGTGGAATACATCGTGTACGCCACTGAGTTCTGTTGGTAGGTCCAGTCGGTACGCCACCGGACCAATGCGCTCAGTTATCCGGTACGGACCAACATATCGTGGGTTGAGTTTGTTTCGCTTACCAAAGCGAACTACACCTTTCCAGGGTGAGACTTTGAGTAACACTCGATCGTTTACTTGAAATTCGAGAGGTTTTCGGCGCTTGTCGGCGTAACTCTTTTGGCGATCTCGTGCTGCTGCCATGCGATTTCGGATTTGAACAATCTTTTCCGAGGTTTCGAGTACCAGTTCCGGACCAGTGATTTGGCTATCACCCACCTCTGCCCAGCAGAGTGGTGATCGACACTTCCGTCCGTACAGCGCTTCAAACGGCGCGACCTTAATACTTGCGTGGTAGCTGTTATTATACGAAAACTCTACCAAGGGTAAGTGGGGTTCCAAACTTTTTCCGAAATCTAAGACGCATGCATGCAACATATCCTCCAGGGTCTGAATAGTCCGTTCACTTTGCCCATCCGTCTGAGGATGGTATGCGGTACTCATATCGAGACGTGTGCCCAGTGCGCTTTGCAGCGACTTCCAAAAGTGTGAGGTAAAACGAGAATCTCGATCGAAATGATCGAGACAGGCACTCCGTGTCTCGACACTACTTCCTTCATGTAGACACGAGTCAGTCTTTCCATTTTGTCTGTTTCCTTAATCGCTAGGAAGTGCGCTGATTTAGTCAACCGGTCAACGATCACCCAGATGGTATCGCATCCCGTCGGTGTTTTAGGCAAACCCGTAATAAAGTCCATTGAGATGTGTTCCCATTTCCACATTGGGAGTTCCGGTTGTTGCAGTAGACCAGATGGTTTCTGGTATTCTATCTTGACTCTGGCACAAGTCAAGCATTTGCTCACGTAGGTGGCAATGTCGGCTTTCATGTTCGGCCACCAGTAAAGTTCCTTTAAATCATGATACATTTTATCTGAGCCAGGGTGGATAGAATATCGGGACTTGTGAGCTTCGTCCATCACTAGAGTTCTCAATTCTCCGTATCGTGGAACCCAAATCCGGTTCTCAAAATATCGGACCCCGTCCGATATGGTTTCAAGTTGCTTGCTCATGCCCCGCATGAGTTCCGATGGAAGATTATCATCTTTCAACGCTTCCAGTTGCGCATCGCGAATCTGATCGGGTAAGCTGGCATGAATCGTAAGTTGCAATGCTCTCACCCGTCTGGGTTTATCTGTTTCTTTTCTGCTGAGGGCGTCGGCCACCACATTGGCCTTGCCAGGGTGGTACTTGATGGCACAATCGTAATCTTTAAGCAGCTCGACCCAACGACGCTGTCGCATGTTCAGCTCCTTCTGATCGTAGATATGTTGGAGACTCTTGTGGTCGGTGTAAATGGTAAACTTGGTACCGTACAAGTAATGCCTCCATATCTTAAGAGCAAACACTACAGCTCCGAGTTCCAAATCGTGGGTCGTGTAGTTCTTCTCGTGAACCCGTAGTTGTCTAGAGGCGTAGGCTATAACCTTCTCGAGTTGCATCAGCACACAACCGAGACCTTGTATAGATGCGTCACAGTGTACCTCAAAGTTTTCCGTTCCCTCGGGGAGAGCTAAAATAGGGGCGCTACAAAGCTTGGTTTTCATCAGTTGAAAAGCGGATTCTTGCGCGTCACCCCAGTTGTACTTAGTGCCCTTGTGAGTCAAAGCGGTGAGGGGTTGAGCAATCTTTGAAAATCCCTCGATGAAACGCCGATAGTAGCCGGCCAGTCCTAGGAATTGTCGCACCTCAGTCGGAGTCTTAGGTGCTTCCCAGTTTTTGATGGCCTCTACCTTACCGGGATCGACATGGATACCATTCTCATTGATCACATGTCCTAAAAAGTGAACCTCGCGAAGCCAGAATTCACATTTCGAGAGTTTAGCATACAGTTGTTCCTTCTTCAGTAGTTCCAGAATTATCCTTAAGTGCTCTTCGTGGTCAGTCTCGTTCTTGGAATAGACGAGAATATCATCGATGAAAACAATCACGAACTTGTCGAGGTACGCCTTGCATACTCGATTCATGAGATCCATAAATACGGCTGGTGCGTTGGTTAGGCCAAAAGGCATAACCGAAAACTCGTAGTGACCATACCGTGTTCTGAAAGCCGTTTTTGAAATATCTTCTTCGCGCACTCTCAGCCGGTGATAACCGGATCGTAGATCGATCTTCGAGTAGTAACTCGATCCCTGAAGCTGGTCAAACAAATCATCAATTCGGGGTAAAGGATAACGGTTCTTGACCGTCATCTTGTTCAACTCCCGGTAGTCGATGCACATTCGGAAAGTCCCGTCTTTCTTTCGGACAAACAAGACAGGGGCTCCCCATGGCGATGAGCTAGGTCGGATAAAACCTTTATCCAACAAATCTTGCAACTGGGTGGACAACTCCTGAAGTTCCGCCGGTGCGAGCCGATACGGGGCTCGTGCTATGGGTGCTGCACCGGGTGTCAACTCGATCTGAAATTCGACTTGACGAATAGGAGGGAGTCAAGGTAAATCCTCCGGGAAAACTTCCGGGAAGTCTCGCACAACCGGTATGTCTTCAATTCGTTTCTCCTCCGCGGGTTTCTCAACAATCTGCGCCAAAATTGCCGGATGACCCTTTCGTAAATACTTCTGCGCCTTCATAAGGGTAATGACGCTGGTGGTCATGCCGCTTCTCTCGCCTCGGACCGAAATGATCTCGCCAGAAGGGGTGGTAATATGGACTATCTTATCATGGCATATAATCTCCGCTCGGTTCTCGGATAACCAGTCCATGCCGACAACGACATCGAAACTACTAAGCGTAAAAGGAATAAGGTCGATGTCAAAGACATGACCTGACAGTTTCAACTTACATCCCGCAAGTATATGAGTTGTTATTACAGTTTTACCGTTAGCTAATTCAACAGGAAACTTAGCGTCTAACGGGGTTGGAGTAAGGTTTAAAAGTTGGCTAAAGGCCTTTGACACAAAACTCCTATCAGCTCCAGTGTCAAACAAAACAGAAGCAAAACAATCGTTTACAGGGAACTTACCAGACACCACATGCGGATCTCTGCGGGCTTGACCTGATCCAATCACAAACGCTCTTCCTTTGCCATTTCCTCCACCATTACTGCCACTTCCATTGCCCCCATTGTTGTCATTATGTTTCAGCTTGGGGCAATCCTTCCCGAAATGACCTTCCTGTCCACATTCAAAACATCCCTTAGTCGTCATCGGTGGCTTAGGAGCACCCTTCGCCGCAAGGTCTCCTCTACATTCCTTCGCTTGATGACCTATCTTTCCGCATCTTTGACACTTGACACGGTCACATTGACCAACATGATGAAAGTTGCACCTGTTGCACTTTGGATATTTCCCAACATATCCGCTCGAAACCTGCCCGCTACCGTTGTTGTTGTTGTGATTCTGAGTGTTGAAACTTCGAGTAAATTCGGGCTTACGGTAGTGGTGTTGCGGTGGGAGGTTTGAGGATGAAGATCTGGTGTTGTCAAACTTTCTCTTCCCGCTGTTCGGGTTGCTGTTGTTGTTACTGTTGCTGACGTGGTCATTACTCGGGTTGTCACGGGCTTTAACAGTCGAACCCCTCGGTGGTAACGCACCCTGGGTCACAGCCTGATCCGTCAGTTTGTGAGCCAAACGGATCGCTTGTTGGATCGTGGCTGGTCTGGAAGACGTCACCATACCCTGAATCTGTGGTGCTAACCCATCAATGTACATCTCTATTCTCTTGCTCGGCGGATCCACCATCCGCGGACACATCACTGCCAACTCGTGCGAACGAGTAGTGTAGCTTTCAATCTCTGAACCCACCATTTTCAACGACCAAAACTCCGACTCTAACTTCGAAATTTCTTCCCTCGGACAGTACTCCTCTCGCATCATGTTTTTGAACTCCTCCCAGTTCATCGCGTTAGCCAGTTCCAATCCAAGGATCTGGACGTTCGAATTCCACCAAGTGAGGGCGGAATCCTCAAGTGTCCCAGCAGCGAATTTGACCCTACTGGCAGGGGGACAATTACACATCTCAAAGGCCGACTCGGCCTTCTCAGCCCAACGCAGGAAGCCTATAGCTCCCTCAGTGCCCTTAAACGTACTGGGCTTGCAGTCTAAGTAGTTCTTGAAGGTACATGCTCCATTCGGACCTCCTGTTTGATTTTGAACGTGTGCAGCTAAAGCGACAGCAACATGGTCATTCAGCAGGGTTTGGAGTTCAGCTGCAGTCATGCTGATGTTACCTCGTCCTCGTCCAGCGTTTCTTCCGGCCATTTCCTAGAATCATAGTATAAAACGTGAATTTTTCTTTCATATACAACACACCATACATGTAATAAAAGATAGGTAAGAAAAAAAAAAACAACATCACATCACAACCACTTATTAGTCTAATTAAAAATTCATGATTAAAACCATTGTATTCGCTACAAAGTATTTCCAATCAATCCTTAAAATTATAGAAAAATAATAGTTCGGATGGAGACAACCCCTCCATCTAAGTGTCATCCTCACTAGATGTCGTCATCTGAGGACACCTCTGAATGTGCCTCCTCCTCAGCTGGTTCCTCCTCCGGTTCTTCTTCAGGTTCCTCCTCGGGCTCCTCTTCGGGATCTTCCTCGGGTCCTCCTCAGGCTCCTCTTCGGGATCTTCTTCAGGTTCTACATCAGGCTCTGCCTCGGGCTCTGCCTCAGGTTCTGCTACGTTCTGGGCAAGTTGCATTTGTAGGATATCGCAACGTTCTAAGGCTATTTCGGTTCGGGTCCTTGCTTCTTGGAGTTGCTCTTGCAAGTCTATCATCTCGGCTTGCATCTTCATCATAACCTTGGTTTGTTGCTCACTAGTCTCTTGCATTTCTTTCATTGCTGCTGCCATGCGGGCAATCTCCTCCTGAGTCTCGGTTCCATCTTTAAACAGTCTGGCAACATTTTCTCTAGTGTAGCGCATGTAACCCACATCACGCTCCAAACAAGAAACGACAGCTGCGAGAACTCACTCTACAGGTTCGGTTATAGGTGGTAGAGTGTTAGGGTAAGCAGGGTGGTTCGGGTGAGGCAATGGGGGAACTTGTTCACGGTAGACCATACGTCTGATCATGTTGGGGTACCATTCCCAGCTAACGTTGTTGTCATACAAGCCTCCGGATAGGCGGTACCTCTTTGGTGCAGGAGCTTCGAGTTCCGGGACTACACGGGGGTGGCGAGGCAGTAGGTAACTGCGGTTCCTTCCCGTGAGCATGCGTCATCGAATCGGATGATGATGAGGGTGGCGTCGACATTCCTACAGGTAAGCCGGGTATATGCGCGCGTATGAGTGAAGGAGATAAGGAAATAAGATTTCAAGACTACACAAACCTATGCAGTGCGTATCATTATAACTAATGGATCGTCGCGGTTATAGTCTAGTATGCATGCAGTTTCTAGTTCGCTATAACCAATGGCTCTGATACCAATCTGTCACACCCTCAAAATCCACTAACGGAGTTTTACCGTCAGAGGGTGTGAACTGGCAGGATCGGAATCATTAGTTATAACCAAACCAAAGAAAAACGTTTAAATGAAAGTAAGTGCGGAAGCGTAAAACCTTAATTAAAAAGTTGCGTCACGCAGGACGACTTAAAACCAAATGTAACTGTTAAAATTAAGTTTGCAGAATAAAAGTGTTTTCATTAATGCATGCTCCTAAACCGCGCGCCCGCCTCGGCTACCTGATAATAACATACTAAAAGTGTCAACACAAGGTTGGTGAGTTCACAAGTAAAATAAGATAAATCGTTTAGCGTTTTGCGTAACCTCGTTACGACGTTTAAATGTTGCGTAACCCCGTTACGACGTTTGAGTGTGTTACCACGTTACAGCGTTTGAGTGTGTAACCACGTTACAGCGTTTAAGTGTGTAACCACGTTACAGCGTTTAAGTGTTTTGCATTACCAGATAGTGTTATGTCAAATTATATATCGATAGGTAGCTAATCTATACAACAAGTATCTTTCATATGCGTTTATCTCAGAAAATATGTTTATCGGAGTATGTTATCTCCCCCAAGTGAAAAACGTTTGAAAACAGTTTAAGAGTGGGGTAAGTGAACTCACTGTTTGCGAAGAATATCCGATCTAGATCACCGAGTGATGCGCGTCGTAGAAAACTCTCTAGCGTTCTAAAATAACAAAGAGATTTTCTAAGTATCGGAATGTTTAACGAGTCTCTAGACTCGGCACATAATACCTATGCACGTAACATGTTTCGTGTTTCGTTTGTGAATCGTGTGTGACTTAAACAAGTAAAATTGTGATACGATACATGAGTGAGCAATTACTTTCGTGTCACGTATTAATAACATACTTATTAGCAATTATTCCCGTAGGGGCATTTTGGTCAACAAACAAAGACTAACTAACCATTATTCCCCATAAAGGCAATTTGGTCAATTCATGGCAATCAACTAGCAACTATTCCCCGCAAGGGTATTTTGGTCAAAATACAACAATTATATAAAAACTATCATATTTCATGCATTCCTATACAACTCAGCAGCTAGTTTCGTTATGACAGAATTTCTACTTGAAAGATTGCACTAGTTTACCGATTATAACGTCTCAATTAATTTACCAAAAATTACCACAGGAGCATACATATCTTAGGTTTCCAGAACATCTTTTATCTTATTTTTATTCCATATAGATTGTTCATAATGATCAAAACATTACAGCTAACTTATATCAGTCAGATTCATGCACATCAGAATGTTATTTGCAATTCCCGTTAAACGAAAAATCCAATAAATGCAAGACCACTTGGGTTTGGTTCCTAACTCAGTGAGTCAACCTCCAGAAGTGGAACCAACCCAATTGGTCTCGTAGTTCATGAGATATAACATTTACAACATAACCTAACAGCAGGTCTAACAGCTCAGCTTTGCATCACGTTTTTGTAAAATCATAAAAGTATACTTCCACTTATCCAAAAATTACGAATTTATACTTCATAGAAACTAGACTCAACCTAGTTTACTGCAGTACCCACAATCTCAATCAATTTTCACGTTTACACTTCGTTACAGTCAGTTAAACATCGTATATACGTTCTGTCCAGAATCTGTTCACATCAAAACTCATCATAATAACAATCTATGAACTATCATGCATCCATATAACCCTCTAGACACTATAACTACTATCCATGCATATCAATCACACCATACATACAAGATTAGGGTTTGTGTTTTAATTCAAATCAAGAACAACAATCAATCATGTATCAATATCAATCTAGTTATCAATCTATTATCCAACTAACAAGAATCATAACAATCACATACATACAAGATCGGCCGATTTAGGGTTTTCACACAACCCATCAAACATCAAAATTAAACAACAAAGAGGTAAGAGATGATCAAGTATACCTTCCTAGCACCTAGTTCTTGGATTAATCTCTTGATTTGATGTGTATATGTGTGTGATGGTGGACGGCAGCCGTGGGTCAAGAGAGGGAGAGAGAGCCGATCGGTGGTGTTGTAGGTTTAGAATAATAGGTTAGGGTTTGTTTATTAGTGATATATTTATAAACAAACAAGTTACACTCTAGTCCTTCTACTTTCAAGTGTTGTTTTTCTAGAACATTCTATCCTAACTTGCACATAATCATGACAATAATATAACACATAATCCTAACACATAGTTATCACATCATTAGTGTTTTAGTGTGCTTCGTTTATTCCTCAATCGTTTGCGTTTCGGTGCAAATCCCGAAAGACTACTACACATGTAGTAAGTGTTAAGCGTCATTTAAACCCTAGTTTAAATGTAATGAAGTATGCGTTATAGATTCAACGATCTTAAAGTTTGAATTAACGGAGTTGAGTTAACGAGGTTAACCTGAAATTGACGATTGTCACAAATATCACAACGACATCAAAGTTGAAATTCCTGAGTATGATTGAAGACTAGATCCTGACGCCTTCGTTGAATGGCTTCGAACCGTGGAACGAGTGTTTGATTATAAACAGACCCTGGAGGATAGAAGGGTGAAGTTGTTGCTTTAAAGATGAGAAAGTATGCATCAACGTGGTGGGAAAATGTTTGTTCCAAGCGAGAGAGGCAAGGGAAAGACAAGGTGAAGAGTTGGAACAAGATGAAAAAGCTGCTTAAAGATAAATTCTTACCAACTTATTACCTTCAAGATAGCTTCACAAAGTTACACTATTTGAAGCAAGGGAATAAATCAACGGGGGAATACTCACAAGAAATTGAGTACCTCATAATGAAGAGTGGTCTGAATGAGGATGATTCCCAAACATTGGTTTGATTCATCGGTGGCCTCGATCCTCGAGTAGCTCAAGTGGTGGAACTTCAACCATACTCAACCCTAGCAGAACTTACTTCCTTGCTTATCAAGTAGAAGCCCAACAAAAAAACCGAAACAAATTTGAAGCCTCTCGACCAACACTATTAAACCCGCCTCGTCCCAAAACTATATACCCTCCCAAAAACCATCATCATCCACCAATACTAAACCTCCAATCAGGCCTGACATTACAAGCACCTCTTCCCGAGCCCCTCGTCGATGCTTCCGTTGTCAAGGCATAGGGCATTTTGCATCTGAGGCCCCAATACTAGAACTGTAACTCTAGCAGAACTAGAAACAAGTACTGATCCATGCTATGACGAAGACCCAAATGAGAAATTTCCAAATGAGGAGGTCTTAGAACTCCTACCAGATGAAGGAGAGTGCTTGGTGATAAGACGTGCACTCAGTAGCACCCTTGCAACAAAAGATACTACTCAACGAGAATCCATCTTTCATACCCGCTGCGATGTTGCCAAAAAAGTGTGTTCCCTCATTATCGACGGTGGCAGCTGTAACAACCCGGTTTCCCAAATCATGATTTCCAAACTCCGACTCCCCATCACACCCCACCCTTCACCTTATACCATTCGGTGGCTGAATCATGGAAAAGGTATCCAAGTAACTCATCATGCACTTATTTCTTTTAGCATTGGCAAGTAGTATCATGACGAAGTGTGGTGTGATATAATTCCCATGGATGCTTCTCACATCTTGTTGGGGCGTCCTTGGCAGTTTGATAGAAAGGTACAACATGATTGGTACAAAAACACATACTCTTTTAACAAGGATGATAAGAAGGTAACCCTGTTACCTTTAACCCCCGATAACAATACCACATCCCAACCCATTTCCCTAAATTCCCTTTTAAATGCAGACCTACATGAATTTAAAACCTCTAAGGAGTTCATTCTTCTTGGGTTTGATGAGACAGAACCATCACCTGACCCAACACAACACCCCATCGCCAAAATCATCCTCGACCAATTCCTGTATGTATTCCCAGATGAAATTCCCCCAGGCCTACCCCCACTACGAACAATCCAACACAAAATCGACCTTATACCCGGTGCCATGTTACCCAATAAACCCGCCAATCAAGCTAATCCACATGAATCGAATGAACTTCGCAAACAGGTGGAAGAGTTGTTAGCCAAGGGGCTGATCCGTGAATACCTTAGCCCCTATGTAGTTCCCACTCTTTTGATTCCTAAGAAAAATGGTGAATGGCGTATGTGTGTCGATAGTAGAGCTATCAACAAAATAACCATCAAATACTGCTTCCCAATTCCCCGATTGAACGATCTGTTAAACGAATTACATGGAGCTACTGTATTTTCAAAGGTCGATCTGAGAAGTGGGTATCATCAAATTTGAATTTATGAAGGCGATGAGTGGAAGACTGCTTTCAAGACCAAGGATGGACTTTACGAATGGCTGGTGATGCCTTTCGGATTATCGAACGCACCTAGTACCTTCATGCGGTTAATGAATCAAGTGATGAAACCATTTATGGGACGTTTTGTGGTGGTTTATTTTGATGACATTCTGATCTATAGCAAATCTTAAGAGGAACATGCTGATCATCTACAACAAGTATTCACTGTACTGGTCAAAGAACAATTGTATGGTAATCTTTCAAAGTGCCAATTTTTTTCTCCAAATGTCATGTTTTTGGGTTATATTGTTTCTGCTAAAGGCATTAAAGTTGACAAAAAGAAGGTACAGGCCATTCGGGAATGGCCTATCCCTTACACACTACAGCATATTCGAAGCTTCCATGGTCTCGCTTCGTTTTATCGTCGGTTCGTCAAGAATTTTTGTACTATCGTGGCCCCGATAACCGAGTTATTAAAACAGAAAACCTTTACATGGAATGCAGAAGCCCAAGACGCGTTTGAGGAGATCAAATATCGGCTGACCTCAACCTTGGTTCTAGCCCTACCGAATTTTGATGAAGTATTCGAGGTCGAATGCGACGCCTCCGGGGTGGGGATTGGGACTGTCCTTTCCCAGCTAGGTCGTCCAGTTGCCTACTTTAGAGAGAAATTTAATGATACCATACGCAGGTACTCTACTTATGATAAAGAGTTTTACTCTTTAATTCGAGCATTGGATCATTGACACCACTATTTGATAGCTAAAGAGTTTATTTTGCACTCTGATCATGAGGCGCTAAAGTACATTCAGGGGCAACAAAAGCTTCATACTCGCCACGCTAAATGGGTTGAATATATCCAATCTTTCACTTTCACCATTAAGCATAAGTCGGGGGTCTTAAGCAAGGGTGCTGATGCCCTCTCTAGGAGACACCTCCTGCTTCAAACCCTCAGTCCTAGAGTAACTGGGTTTGAGTTATTTAAGGATTATTATCAGGGTGATCCAGACTTCGGTGAAATATTTCTCAAATGTTCCAATGTTGCATTCAATGATTTCTATATGCATGAGGGGTACTTGTTCAAAGGAAAGCGGCTGTGTATCCCACAACACTCCATTCGGGAAGTATTAATTAAAGAGGTACATGAAGGTTGACTGGCAGGTCATTTTGGAATTGAGAAAACAATAGAAGTGTTGTACGGGTATATCTACTGGCCACGACTAAAACGTGACGTTGAGCATGTAATTTGTAGGTGCCTCTCATTTCAACGAGCCAAAAGCCACGTTACAGGTCATGGTCTACTCCTACCATTACCAGTTCCACAAATGCCCTGGGAGGATGTCAGCCTTGATTTTGTGACTGGTTTACCTCGAACCCCAAGAAAATCTGATTCTATCATGGTAGTAGTGGATGGATTCTCAAAAATGGCTCATTTCATTCCTTGTACTACATCCCATGATGCGGTTCAAGTGGCGAACCTGTTTTCAAAGAAGTTGTTCATCTTCACGGTATTCCAAAGTCCAGGGTTAGCGACCGAGACACAAAGTTCCTTAGTCATTTTTGGCGCACCCTATAGAAGAAGTTAGGTACCAAACTCAAATTCAGCACTTCTAGCCATCCACAAACTGATGGCCAAACCGAAGTTACTAACCGGACTTGGGAACGCTCCTTCGAGTGTTGGTTAAAAGAATGATCGCTACTAGGAAGAGGTATTACCATAAGCAGAATTTGCGTACAACATAACCCCACACTCCACCACCTGACTTAGTCCGTTCGAGATCGTTTATGGATATAACCCCAACAAACCAGTTGACCTAGCCATTTTGGATACGTCTAGCCACTTTAGTAAAGAAGCAGCCGATAAAGCCACATCCATTAAACAGTTACACGAGACTGTTCGTAAACGGAATGAAAGAAAGAATGATAAGGTGAAGCAAAGGGTGGATAAAAACAGGAGGTTTATAAAATTTGAACCTGGTGATCTTGTTTGGATTCATTTCATAAATGAACGCTTTCCGTTGAAGAGGCGGTCGAAACTCAGTCCGCGTTCTGATGGACCCTTTAAGATAATTGAAAGGATTAATGACAATGCGTACAAGGTGGATCTTCCGGGTGAGTATGGAGTGTCAGCTAGATTTAATGTTGCTGATCTTAGACCTTATTATGAAGAAGACGAGTGTCTACCAAGTTTGATGACAAACTTCAATCAACCCGAAGAGGATGATGCCGATTCGGGTAGCTCCGTCCCGCCTGGACCAAAGCCGATTTCCACACCAAATGGGCTCCTGTTAAATTGGATCGAAACTCATGCAGATGTCACTTAGGGGCCCATGCAATGAAGCCCATGTTTATTTCTCTCAATATTCACGTTTTTTTTTCTGGATTATTTTTATTTATTTTAGTTTCTGCATTGTACGTTGTTAAGTTTTAATTCCTTGTTTTATGCCATACCTGGTAGTGGAGGTATGGTTAGTTATTTCCTGTAACTCTCATGTACTTTTAAGAAAACGTGGAATGAATGAGGGGCAGAGAATTTTTAGAAAAACTTTATTGAGTCTCAATTATGTGTTGAGTCTTAACAGTATCCTAGCTATCTCGATCAGCAATCGAGAGGTGAACAAGGATCCGGAATTGTGTCTCTAGTGCTGCGACTGTAACTAGTGATCAAACCATAGCCCAACGCTTGATCGAGGGTGTGACTGTAACCCGATTGACTGTTGTTTTCTTGCTGGCCCAAACCCTAACTGATCTGGTGTTGCTCATAACACTATAGGGTTTCTAGTTTTTCCAATTTCTTCCCTAACCGAGTGTGAACGATTACCTTTTGATTTACTAGAAGCAGAAGAAGAGTTAGTAGCAGGTTATCAAACCGAATATTCCGGTATCAAATTTGGTTTATTTTATGTTGCTTCATATTTAAATCTACTAGTTTCTTCATTATTTGTAACAGTTCTTTACTAGGGGGTTGGAATCTTTCTATTCCGTACATATATGTTCCTGATCTTTTTGATATTACTAAAAAGGGGTAGAGTTTTTGGAACAATAATTGGTATCTTTATAACATTAGCTAAAACTTATTTGTTCTTGTTCATTCCTATCGCAACAAGATGGACTCTACCGCGGCTGAGAATGGATCAGTTGTTAAATCTTGGATAGAAATTTCTTTTACCTATTTCTCTAGGTAATCTATAATTAACAACTCCTTCCCAACTTTATTCACCGTAAAAAATGACTTCGATATTCACGACTTGTATCAAACAAGAGAAAGAAACAAGTATCTTATTTTTTATAGATTTTCACAATATGTTTCCTATGGTAACTGAGTTCATGAATTATGGCCAACAAACAGTACGAGCCGTAAGGTATATTGGTCAAGGTTTCATGATTACCTTATCACACGCGAATCGTTTACCTGTAACTATTCAATACCCCTACGAAAAGTTGATCACATCCAAGCGTTTCCGCGGCCGAATCCACTTTGAATTTGATAAATGCATTTCTTGTGAAGTATGTGTTCGTGTATGTCCCATAGATCTTCCCCTTGTTGATTGGAAATTGGAAACTGATATTAGAAAGAAACGATTGCTTAATTACAGTATTGATTTCAGAATATGTATCTTTTGTGGTAATTGCGTTGAGTATTGTCCAACAAATTGTTTATCAATGACTGAAGAATATGAACTTTCTACTTATGATCGTCACGAATTGAATTATAATCAAATTGCTATGGGTCGGGTACCAATGTCAATAGTTGACGATTACACAATTCGTACAATTTTAACTTTGCATGAAATAAAAACTTAAGAACTCATTTTGATCTAAAAGAATGAAGGCTTTTATTTGGTGAATAATTACCATTATATTCATTATTAGATTGATTAGGATTAGGTGGCGAGAATTGTGTTTTAATTTATATTAACATGAAAAATAGATTTCTTTTCTATAATCTATATTGATGATTGATTATTTGAAAATTGATGATTTGAAAATATATAGATTCAAATTACTCCTTCGAGAGATTAGGCCAATAACTACATCTACATCAACCCATATCCATGAAAATGGAATTTTTCAAATTGAATAATTAAGAACTATTATGAAATAGAAAAAGTGGAGTTACTTCTATTCTCCTGACCGGGTCAATAAAGTTATGCAAGATTTTGATTTATTTATCTCGTATATATAATGGATTTACCTAGACTAATACATGATTTTCTTTTAGTCTTTCTGGGATTAGGTCTTATATTAGGGGGTCTGGGAGTAGTATTACTTGTCAATCCCATTTATTCTTCCTTTTTATTGGGATTTGTTTTTGATTGTATATCATTATTCTATATTCTATCGAATTCCCATTTTGTAGCTGCTGCGCAGCTCCTTATTTACGTAGGAGCTATAAATGTTTTAATCATTTTTGCTGTGATGTTCATAAATGATTCAGAATATTCCAAAGTTTTCCGTCTTTTGACCGTGGGAGATGGAGTAACTTCCGTGGTCTGTACAAGTCTTTTTGTTTCACTAATTACTACTATTCCAGATACGTCATGGTACGGGATTATTTTGACTACAAAAGAAAACCAGATTGTAGAGCATGATCTGATATGTAATAGTCAACAAATTGGGATTCATTTATCAACATATTTTTTTCTTCCATTTGAATTTATTTCAATAATTCTTTTAGTTGCGTTAATCAGCGCAATTGCTGTAGCTCTTCAATAATAACTCTTTATAAATGGAAAAACCTTGTTATGAGCTATCACGTGTCTTTCCTTTTTCTATTTGACTTTGTATATAAAATAGAAATTATTTATTAGTTCAATCTATTCCCAATATATTACTTTGTTGCATTACTCGTTATATTCTAGTCAATCCAATTGGTTAAATTGTTGTTCATATTGAAATGAATCGAGATTTATAAGGAGTTGGTTAATGATGCTCGAACATGTACTTTTTTTGAGTTCTTAATGATTACAAGTCGAAATATGGTTAGGGCTCTTATGTGTCTTGAACTTATATTAAATGCGGTTAATCTCAATTTTGTAACATTTTCTGATTTTTTGGATAGTCGTCAACTAAACGGATCCATTTTTTCTATTTTTGTTATAGCTATTGCAGCTGCTGCAGCCACTATTGGACTCGCTATTGTTTCATCAATTTACCGTAACAGAAAATCAACTCGTATAAATCAATCAAATTTGTTGAATAAGTAATATTATAATATAAATTATCACATTATCATTTTCAAAAATTAATTTCAATTAGTAAATTAACTTAAATTAGCATGTCTGCCATGTAAGATATGATCATGTTATCACAAAGATAAGAAATCAAAGTATTTTGGCACTGTCAATCCAGAAATAGAGAAAAAATGGGGAACTTATCGATTCATATAGTATTTAAATATATAATTCATTTATCAATTTACTAGATTGAAACTTTATCACGTTAAAAAATAGATAGACCCAATGTCGCATTCAGTAAAGATTTATTATACATGTATCGGGTGTACTCAATGTGTCTGAGCCTGTCCTATGGATTTTTTAGAAATGATCCCTTGGGACGGATGTAAAGCTAAACAAATAGCTTCTGCTCCAAGAACAGAGGATTGTGTCGGTTGTAAGAGATGTGAATCCGCCTGCCCAACAGATTTCTTGAGTGTTCAAGTTTATTTATGGCATGAAAAACCCGCAGCATGGGTATAGCTTATTAATACGTTACAAAAACCCTTACTTGAGTCCATTTTTTTTACCGCAAAAACCTGTGCTAAAAAATAATCTATTTTGAGCACAGGTTTTTCTGGTCCAAGTGTATCTTGTCTTTACAACGAACAAATTTCCTTGGTTAACAATAATTGTAGTTTTACAATATTTGCAGGTTCCTTAATTTTCTTTCTTCCCAATTAAGGAAATAGGGTAATTAAGTGGTATAATATATGTATATGCATGTTAGAACTTCTTCTAATAGCCTATGCATTCTGTTATCATTTCCAATTGGACGATCCATTAATCCAACTAGTAGAGGACTATAAATGGATCAATTTTTTTGATTTCCGTTGGAAATTAGGAATAGATGGGCTGTCTATAGGACTCGTTTTATTAACAGGATTTATCACTACTTTAGCTACTTTAGCGGCTTGGCCTATTACTCAGGATTCTCGATTATTCCATTTCTTGATGTTAGCAATGTACAGTGGTCAAATAGGATCATTTTCTTCTCGGGACCTTTTACTTTTTTTCATCATGTTGGAATTAGAATTAATTTCAATTTATCTACTTCTATCCATGTGGGGAGGAAAGAAACATCTCTACTAAGCCACAAAATTTATTTTGTACACGACGGGGGGGTTCTATTTTTCTCTTAATGGGAGTTTTGGGTATTGGTTTATATGGTTCGAATGAACCAACATTAAATTTTGAAACGTCAGTTAATCAGTCGTATCCTATGGCTTTGGTAATAATATTCTATATTGGATTTTTTATTGCTTTTGCTGTCAAATTGCCGATTCTACCCCTACATACATGGTTACCAGATACCCACAGAGAGGCGCATTACAATACTTGTATGCTTCTAGCCAGAATTTAATAAAAAATGGGAGCGTATGGATTGATTTGGATTATTATGGAATTATTACCACACGCTCATTCTATATTTTCTCCTTGGTTGATGATACTAGGCACAGTACAAATAATCTATGCAGCTTCAACATCTCTAGGCCAACGTAATTTAAAAAAAAGAATAGCCTATTCCTCCGTATCTCATATGGGTTTCATACTTATCGGAATTGCTTCGATAACCGACACGGGACTAAATGGAGCTATTTTACAAATAATCTCTCATGGCTTTATTGGTGTTGCACTTTTTTTCTTGGCAGGAACGAGCTATGATAGAATACGTCTTGCTTATCTCGACAAAATGGGCGGAGTAGCTATCCCCATGCCAAAAATATTTACGATGTTTAGTAGCTTTTCCATGGCTTCCCTTGCATTACCGGGTATGAGTGGTTTTGTTGCAGAAGTGATAGCCTTTTTAGGAATAATTACCAGCCAAAAATATCTTTTAATGCCCAAAATTTCCATCACCTATGTAATGGCAATTAGAATGATATTAACTCCTATTTATTTATTATCTATATCACGTCAAATATTCTATGGATACAAGTTATTTACTACTCCAAACTCTTATGTTTTTTATTCTGGACCGCGTGAGTTATTTGTTTCCATCTCCATTTTTCTACATGTAATAGGAATTGGTATGTACCCCGATTTTGTTCTTTCACTATCAGTTGACAAGGTTGAAGGTATTATATCAAATTATTTTGCTAGATAGTTTTATTAAATAAAAAAACTCATTTTTACCAGTTGGTTGGCTAATGAAAAAAAAGACATATTTTTTATTCTATTCTTTTAAATTCTTATTTTAAATAAAGTAAAAATAAATTATTAATTTCAATTTTGACCCAATATACTTGGTCTTTGTGAGAACCGCGAGAATCACTATACTACTTGATTCATACGGTTCTCACCGGTTGAGACAAGATTTTTTATATACACCGTATTGTATTCTGTTTGTATTCGTAATAACTTTTCTTTAATTTACCTATAGGTTAACGTAAATGAACCATAACTATGCAACCCGATTCATAATAGATTGACCCAAAATAGCATATCCAAATTATAAGAAAGCCTAGAGTTGCCACAATTGCTTAATTTGCTCCTTGCAAATTTTGATTTGTTCGAGTATGAAAATAAATTGCGAATACAATCCAAGTAATAAAGGCCCAAGTTTCCTTTGGATCCCAACTCCAATATGATCCCCATGCTTCATTAGCCCATACTGCTCCAGAAAGAATACCTATGGTTAAAAAGACAAATCCTAGGCTAATCACACGATAACTCCAAGAATCCAATTGTTTAAGAAATTGGGCCTTGTAATAATTCTTAAAAAAAATAAGTTTTTTTCAAAATATTGTTTCTTTCATTCTTGTATTGGATTTCACCAAATGAAAATGATGCATTTAATTTTAATAAATTATTACTTTAAGAACTATAAAAAAGATTTCTAATGTAATGACTAGAAGTGCTACTAATAATAATGATCCACAAAGAAGAGCCACGTAGCTCAATATCATCATACTTACGTACATTATTAACCATTCCGATTGTAGAGCAGGTACTAATATTGTGGGTTTGTGTATTTCATTTAAAAGACCTGAAGTAGCAAAGCCTTGGGTAAAAATAGTACTTGAGGCAGTTATTGTGGTTAAATCATTTTTTCTTATTTTGAAATAATGCACTATATGAATAAGGGAGAAACTCCATGAAAGAAAAATTAATGATTCATATAAATCACTTAGGGGGAAAATGGTCTGAATAAATCCAACAAGTGATTAATAATCCTGTTAGGCATAAAAACTAGCTATCATCCCCTTTTCTGATGAATCATATGATTTTATTATTTCATTGCCCAATAAGGTTATCAAATGAAGTGTAATTAAAATTGAAACAATAGAAAAAGAAATAGGAGTTAATAGATGCTCTAAAGTTGAAAATATCATAAAAATGAAAAAAAGCGCGAGGGTATCCCCTATATTAATTAAGAAAAAGAAATGGGAATTTTTATTTTTTTTATTATAGGATCTATTGAATATCTTTTAGAAGATGGCATGCCGCAACTCGAACTCGAACCGAGATGCTCAAGCACTGCTTCCAAAGAGCAGCGTGTCTACCGATTTCACCATAGCGGCTTGCTCGAACTCATAATAGCCTATTTATGAGATTGAACAAGTCAATTCAACAGAATCAGTTTTGTTAGTCATATCAGTTTTTTTAGTAAAGATTCAAATTGATAAAAAAAATGCGTTCAAAAGTCAATTTGAAGGTTCATTAGTTTCATTTCATTGACTTTTATTTACTTTTTTTTGTCATTCTTTATGGTTTTCTGATTTCATAAATTTGAAACAAAAAATAAAATTTTCAATGAATTTAAAATATGTATATTTTAGATTACTCCAAATTGACACATATTTTGTATAAAATATTGCAAAAATGAAGTTCTTTAATTGATTGGGCTGAAAATTGGAGATATCGATATATAGAAAACTAATTCCATATCCATATAGTAAATAAATTAACAAATAATAAAGAAATGAAGAAATAAATAAATTAAGAAGTCAGAAAGTTATTCAAAAATTTTTAACATGGAATGAATTAGTTTCAACACGTCATTAATTTGAACTAAAAATCTTATATTCGGCCTTCCCGAAAAACAAAAAAAATATTCATTATTGTAATTGTAAAAGTCGATGGGGAAAAGAAGACTCCCACCACCAAAATTTGAGTGAAAATATACTAAAAAACAAGAAAAAATTTTGTATTTTTTTCTTGATTCTTTTTTTTTCCGAAAACAAAAGATTTTTTTTTTAAATGAAGGGTCTATTTCATATTGATTAGAATAGGGACTGCCAACTGTTCATTTTAGATTAACTTTGATATTAACAAATACCGAGACTTTTTTTGATTTTTAGTAAAATCCATTCTAATTATTCCGTTATTTTAGGACTTCTATTTTAGGACTTATTTGTTTTTCGTACAAAAAAACTTTTTGAATTACTGGTAGAAAGAGATTTCCTTAATGACAAAGCTTTTAACGACGCCCCTTATCCTTTCCTTTTCCAAATATTTTTACGAATACGCTTTTTTGATATCGAAGTACGTTTTTTTGGAACTGCCATTTAAAAGTTACTCGTTATAGTTGGATGTGAAAGACATCTATTGTTCAAAACGAATTCTTTTTTCTTATTCATTATCTATATATATTTTTTGTCTAAATAAGATTCTGTTCATAAAAAAGAAATTTTGATTTTGATATGTCAAAGATCAGTGAAAATTGTATAAAAAATAACTTAAAATAATAAAATTTTGATTCCATACGCTATTAGTAAAACCAAACATTTTGGATTGGAACTTTTAGTTCTCGTTGTTTATCTCTCAATGTTATCTCTTTATAATCTACTAAATCAAACTTAATAAAATCAATAAAAAACCTAGAAGACCCTTATTTTACTCATTCTATACTTTATTTACATAGAATAAAATCCCTCAAAGGATTATAACAAAAGGATTATAACAAAGGATTATAAACTTTTGACTAAAAAATTGAGTCTTTTTTTCGTCAAACTTGAGAAAACAATACACCTTCAATTTGAAAATTTGAACGAGACTATTAATAAATCTGTTAAAGGATACGCGGTTTCATAAAAAATATCTCAGTCATTTTTTATTCTTTATCTATCAAAAAATTTCATTTTAAATCTATGATCTTCTAAACTTTACTATTAAATAAACTTTACTAATAAATTGTTTTGATTGAAAAGGAAAAAAAGCAATCCCATATTGAATTAGTTAATGAGCTGGAATAAACTAACTAAAATCAAGAGTTTTTATTTCATTAGACCGATACCCCCTTAGTTAATCCTATAATTCATATCAGGATAAATTACTCTTTTTAGCTTAAATTTTGATCCTTGCTCTATTTTTTTTTTACTATATAGAAGTATTCGTTTTTATTTTTAGATGTCACTTGGTCATATAAGTTGACCAATTATAACTTCTTTTTTTTGAATATTTGAACGATTTTAAAAAGACTCAGAACAAATACTAATATAAAATGATTTAATAAGTTAGTGCATATATTGATTTTTTATTGACCTTTTTTCGAAATAGGCAAGATCCGGTGAATTGGAAACAATTAATTAAGAATAATTTTTTTTTTATGGAACAGACATATCAATATGCGTGGATAATACCTTTTCTTCCACTTCCAGTTACTATGTTAATA
>NW_027505494.1:0-17500 GCF_021521415.1 Bidens hawaiensis | reverse complement strand
CCACTTTGCATGGACGAGCAAACTTCCGGTAATGATCGCGCGTAGCCCGCGGAACGACTTTTATCAGAAATATGTGTCAGATTTATGTTTTCATATGGATTATCAAGTATATGTTTAGACATGAAATCAGAAATGTGTTTCAATATGATTTTATCAAGACTATGATGCAATGCGATTTATATAGTTACAAAAACTTGTGAAATCACTCAGTTTATACTGATTCAAATGTTTTTACGTGTCTTTCAGGAGATAACTAGGTAGCGCATGGAGTCACACTTAGAGCACCTCACGCTGAACATCTAAAATTAGCTTTTTGGAAGATTTTAGTTCTATCCCTTCGATGCGCGTAGTTGTTCCCGCCGCGCAAGGGGATAGGGCGTGGAAATCTTCAACAGTTTTATACTTGGATGTTTTTATGTAGTTTTTTTTTAACAATGTAATGTATTTGTATTAAACATTTTTATGCGCAATGAAAATCTTACTATAAATATTTGCAATGGCCCGTGCTTAATTATCAATCCCCACTCGCGCGCGCCCGGCTGTTTCCGCCGCTCAGGGCCGGGTGTGACAAATACCCAGATGATTAAGCCGCATAAAAACTCACAGTGTTCAGAACCTCAAAGCTTATTTGCTTTATTTTATTTTTGGTGATCAAAAAATTATAAGTCTTGAGTATGACAGGTTATTACATTTCTACCATCCTTACCGAGACTTTTCTTAGAGACTAACACCTCTTTCAATTTGGCATTTCTTTATGTTTATATCACATACTTTACTTTACTTATTTGTTTTAAGACCTACCAATGCACCAATGCAATTAAGCACACAATCTTTTAAGCTTACTTCTAGCTGGATTTGGAGTCAAGACAGTCAATGTACTATCATTTTCTCATTTTGCTTCAAAAACTAAAAATTTTTAGGAGCATAAAACAAAATAAAGATAAATTTAATCGCCCCAGTTAATTTAAGTCTATAAATAAATGGTTGTTCTATCAATTCACAAGTGAATAATAGGACCAAGACATGCAAGCATGCTTCACAAACTTAAATAATCGACATAATTTTCAGCGAGAAAATAATCTAAAAAAGCATAACGAACGCCCCAACTACTTTCCAATATCAGGTACATGGCTGTTTTGAATGTTCACAAGAATTTATCAGGACCAAACATATACAAGTATATGTCCTTCAATTGTAGATAATTGACATAATTTTTCAGCGAACGCATACAAACTTAAATAATCGACATAATTTTCTCTATAAAAACATTAAAAACACAATCTTTTTGTCTTTTTCCCTTTTCTTATAAACAAGATAAACTTCACAATCTTTTTGGATTTTCGGATTTTTCTGTACAATTTAAATCACAATCTTTTTGGATTTTTAAATTTTTCTATACAAAAACTGAAATCACAATCTTTTTGGATTTTCAAATTTTAAAATGTTTTTGGTTTTTCAAAATATTTTAAAGGAAAACATTAAATGGAAAGAAATTAAAATATATTTTAATTTTTCTAAATTTTCAAATGTTTTTGGATTTTAGATATTTTTAATGTTTTTGGGTTTTATCTATACAGACAAAAAGCACACTATTTTTGTATTTTCTAGTTTTTCACCCCCTAAAACCAAAATAAATTTTAAAAGAAAAATGACAGAAAATAAAGATAGTCATCCTTGTTTAAGGATATCATCAAGGGTCTTCAATCCATTTAAACCAAGCAAAAATTGAAAACGCGTTTTGTCAAAAGCTTTGGTAAACAGATCGGCTTTCTGAATTTCTCAAGGTCAATCAACTTCTTCTCAAAGCAATCCCGAATAAAATGATATCGAATTTCAATATGTTTTGTTTTTGAATGTTGTACGAGATTCTTTGTGATAGAAATTGCAGCAGAATTATCAATCAAAATAGGAGTGGTAAGAAACTTCAAACCGTAGTTGCGAAGATGTTGTATCCATAAAACCTGGGAACAGCAAGTCGAGGCTGCAACATACTCAACTTCGGCGGTTGAAGTGGAGACCGTTGTCTGCTTCTTACACTGCCAGGAAACAAGCCGGTTTCTCAAAAATTGACATCCTGTAGTCGTTGATTTGAAGTTGATCTTGCAACCTCCATAGTCCGAGTCAGAGAAGGCAGTAAGCTCAAAGTTATCGTCCTTGAGGTACCACAACCCGATGTCTGGATTTCCCCACAGATACTGAAGTATTCGTTTAACCGCAACTAGGTGAGTCACTTGGGGACTTGCTTGAAACCTAGCACAAAGACAAACAACAAACATAATGTAGGGGCGAGAAGCCGTTAGATACATTTAAGAACCGATCATGGCACGATAGAGGGTAGGATCAACGATTTCTGCCAATTCATCCGGTGATAAATTGTGACTCATAGGGAGAGGAGTTGAAGGGATTTTTGCGGCAGATATCTTGAATCGGCTCAAGACATCGTTCACATACTTGGTATGGTGAATAAAAATTCCGTTTGCAGACTGGTGAACTTGAAACCCTAAAAAGAAGGTCATCTCTCCCATCGAGCTCATTTCAAACTTCGTTTGGATGGACTTCTCAAACTCCTTACATAAATGTCGTTTGTAGACCCAAAGATAATGTCGTCGACATAAATCTGAACTAGGAGAAGATCATCACTAACAGTTTTATGAAATAAAGTGAAGTCAACAGTCCCTCTCTTGAAGCCGTTATCAGTCAGATGGTCAGCGAGCGTGCCATACCAAGCTCTCGGGGCTTGATGTAGACCATACAGGGCCTTGTTCAATCGGTAAATTCGGTCCGTATAATCAGGATCTTCAAAACCAGGAGGCTATAAAAAAAACACTTCCTCGTGTAGTTCACCATTGAGAAAAACACTTTTAACATACATTTGATAGACCTTGATATTCTTATAAGCAGCATACGCCAGAAAGATTCGAATCGACTCTAATCTTGCAACTGGAGCATATACTTCTGTGTAGTCAATACCCTCTTGATGATGAGAACCTTGCACCACTAAGCATGCTTTGTTTCTTACGATCACCCCTCGATCGTCTTTCTTACATTTAAATACCCACTTAGTCGGAATAGCTTTCTTGACTCTGGCAGGTTTGTCGATTAAATCCCAAACACCCAAACGTGCAAATTGCTGTAATTCTTCTTGCATAGCTTCTACCCAAGAAGGATCTTCAAGTGCCTTACGAGCCGTCGTTGGCTCAACTTGAGATAGAAAGCAAGTGAATTTCGCAATATTTACAATTCTCGATGAATGTAAATCAGCATATGCACATAATACGTTATTGTCACTCGACGAAGCAACTTGATGACGTGTACGAACACCCACATCAAGTTCTTGTGGATGATAACCATGAATCTGAAGAGTAGATTCTCAGGAACAACAACGTTGTCAAATAAGTTTGTATAATGTTCACCAAGCTCGGGAGATGAAACATCATCGTCAAGGTCAATAACTTGATCATTAACCTGATCATCATCAGAAGAAGTAGATACATTATCAAAAGTAGCTGGAAAAGCTACATGAGGTTCTTCAGTTGGAGCTACAGGTGGAGCGTCAACATCATTAGAACTTGAAAATCTTGGAATGGCCAACTGATCTTCAAAGTATGCTCGAACCAGATCTTCGTCTATGTTTTTAGTTGATGGAGTTAATGAGTTAAATAAGCTATCATAGTCAAACATCCAGTCGGGACCTTTCCCTTAAGGAGGAGTAATGTACTTTTGACAGTTCACATGATACCATTCCTCAACACAACCAGAGGTGAAATTAAATACTCTTTTCTTTGGAGACGCATATCCCAAGAAATATCCTTCGATAGCTTTTTCTTAAAATTTACCCGCATCCTTCTTCAACATTGTACAAGGACACCAAAACGGTTCCAGGTACGTTAAGTTAGGCTTTCGATTGTTTAAAAGCTCGTAACTTGTCTTCTTGAGTCATTTAATAGATAAACCCCGATTAAGCGTATAACAGGCTGTATTCACCACCTCATTCCATAATTGGACCGGAAGCTTAGAATCAGCAAGCATAGTTCTTGCAGCTTCAATCAAGGTTCTATTCTTTCTTTCAGCAACACCTTTTTTGTTGAGGTACATAAGGTGCACTGTATTCTCGGTGAATTCCTTTTTAAATACAAAAGAAATCTAATACAGTGTTTTTGAATTCAGTACCATTATCACTTCGAATTCTCCTCACCTATTGTTTGTATAATGATTCGATCTTAGTGATAAGGTTTTGTACCAAAACCGGTGTTTGATCTTTCGAACTCATAAATAACACCCATGTGTATCTTGAATAATTATCAGTGACAACAAGACAATACCAATCCCCAGAGATACTCGCACGATTCACAGGACCAAACAGATCCATATGGAGTCGTTCAAGAGGAGTATCAATGGAATTTAATAACTTAGAAGGATGTGATTTATTCTTCTGCTTCCCTTTCTTGCATGCAATGTAGTGATCAGATAACTTAAAATTCTTCAACGAGACACCTTCAACTAAGTCATTAGCCATTAAATAATCCATCTTTTGAACATGAATGTGACCCATTCTACGATGCCATAGAATTGAGTCCTTCTCGGTTGCTTTTGAGACAAAACATGTTTCGATAGACGTTGATACTTTAAAACTCATATTTGAGACATAAATATCATTTGATCGTGGTGAACGCATGACAACCATGTCCTCGGGAATCACATAACTCGGTTTCAAAATCAGACATTCTTTATCAGTAAAAACCGTAGTGTATTGCTTGTCACAGATTTGCGACACACTCAATAAATTATGATCTACCTTATCACAGTAGTTTACTTTCTCAAAAGTAATATGCCCATTCGAAACATCACCTTCCTGTGTAATCATACCCCCAGAATTCCCAGCAAAATCCACATAACCCTCTTGAATATTTCTCACATTTGATAAAAGGTTGAGATTTCCAGTAATATGACGAGAACATCCACTATCCACAATCCAGTTTTCACCAGAATTATTCTTGGATGTACCCTACACACAAAAGAAAATGATTAGTTCAAAAAGGCAGCCTAGGCCTCAGACTTGGGAACCTTTTGGTTTTCTTGAGAAATATTAAACTTAACTGAATTCAACTGTTGTTCAGCCAATTGTGAATAAGTTATCGGCTTCTTAGACTTTCGTCTTAAGTAAGCTGCTTGGACCACATTTGAATTTTCATTCTTGCATAACGGTGTAGTTGGAATAAACTTTGGTTTTACTTGACCATGTGTCTCATTTACATGAATAACCTTTTGAGGATTCACCTTTGAGAACATTATGTGAGTATCATCATCATACGATACCGGACGTTTCAGAATCTCATTTATCAAAGGAACTGGTTTTGATTGTTCCTTCACAAAAGGATGAAGATTTTGAAATTTCTGTTGTCCACAATTCCTTAGAACGTGACCTAGTTGACCGCAGAGAAAGCAACTTCGCATGTCCACACGATCGCTTTGAGGTTTAGTAGTAGCATATGACAAAGAGGGTTGATAACTCACATTTTTGGTAAAACTTTTAGCTAACTAATCAGATGACATTGATTTCTTATTTAGATAAAAATCCAAAATATAATTATTAGAAAAACTTTGCAAAGTATCTGTACCCATTGATTTTACAAATTGAACTTTCTTAGCTTGTGTTAAAACTTGTTTTGCTTTAATAAACGGATCAGATGTCATTGATGTTTTAGCTTGAGCATACCGACTTTCAATTTCTTGAATCTTAGAGGTTTCATTGTGAAAAACACTTTTAATCAGTTCTAGTTTAATGATACTAATTGGAATGTCTTTCTCAGTAAACATCGTGTCAATTCCTTTAAACTTGAACACACGACCAGTTGTCAATTTTGAAACAGTGGATTGATAAAGCGCATCAAATCCTCATCAGAAACATTAGGTTTTTCTGCTTTCTTCACCCTAACCGGTTTAACCTTGACAGAGTATTTTGTTTCACTTGAGTTGTGTGCGAACCATACACAGCCTTCTCAAATTCTTGAGGGTCACACAGTATGTGATTATAACTAGGAATGTTCTAATCACTTTGTCAACATTTTCAACAAAGACTTTGTTGCTTTCAACATGAGGATTTTGAGGAGCAAATTGGGTTTTAACAGTTTCAGTTTTAACCGATTTAGCATTTTCAGAAATCACAGGTTCTTTCACAATTACCTCTTCTTCTAGTTTAGAAAAATGATTAATTTTATAGTAATTGTGAAAAGGTGGTGGAATTTCAATAAAACCGATACCTTTTTTGAGTCTTTTTGTTTTCCAGACACTTCAATAATTTCATTCAACATAAATGAAGAATTTCAAAATTTACCCAATTTGTTCTTCAACTCGAGAAACTCATTCTCAAGTTCAGTTATCTTTGATCTATGTTTCAAAATTTCTTGAAACTTTTGGTCATTAATAGTCATTTTCACAGATAACTCAGCCTTGTGATCATGGTTACTTGTCGACAATGCTTCGATCTTTTCTCGAGATCTCATTTGAGATTCAAGAGATTGTCGATAAGTATCCATCAAAGAAGAAATTTATCTCAATAGACTATCATTATAATTTTTCAAAGCTTCAATCTTAGGTTTGTTAGATTCACAGTCCACAAAAGTTACTTTAACAGATGAAGTAGCAAAACTAGAATGACTAACCTCATTGATCTTAGCCATGCAAGCAAACACAGTTGGAGGCTTGTCACAAGAGTCATCAGAATCAGATCTTGAATCATTGTCAGAGGACAAATCACTTCCACTAGCATCTTGAAAGTCTTTAGTCAACCCAAACATAGCAAAATTAGCTTGATTGTCATTACACAGTAGTCGTTGTGACCAATCATTTCCGTCATCTAACATTGCTTGTGACCCAGAAGTAGAAGGCTTCTTTTCAGCATCATTACCTCGTGGTGTTGAAGAATTTTGATTTTGACCACGAGGAACAGTATACTCCTTTTTCGGCTTGTCACATTCTTTTGCAAAATGTCTGAACTCTTGACAATTGTAACATTTTACTTTTAATTTGTCAAATCCCAATTTCTTGTTCAAGGCAGGAAGATCTTTGCCAGTCCTTTGCATGAATCTCTTAACCTTACGGACTATCATAGCCATGTTCCACTTTAATTCCATGATATCCAAGTCATCTGGATCAATCTGATCATAATCCTCATCAGTTAGATCACTTGTGGCTATCTTACTACTCACCAAGTTTTCATATGAAGAAATGAAGGCTGTCAGAAAAGTAAAATTATGTTCAGCTTCCTTCATGTTGACACTAGGTGGTGAAGCAAATGGATTGGTAGTAGATGAATTTCCAGAACCACAAGTTGATCCAGAATTACTAGCTGTGTAAAAACATGCTCTTGGATCATTATATACAGTTGTTTCATTTTCACTTGCATGTTGTGTGAGAAAAGCAGTGATAGGAGAAATAGTTGAACTTAGAGGCATACTACCACCATAGAAAGCAGGATCTTGACTATCCTTGGAGGATTTCTGACACTTTAGATTATATTCTCTTGCTTCAATCTTTTGCAAGAATTCAGTGGCAGTCATGTCTTCATTTGCAAAATAGTTATTCTCTTTTAGAACCATTAGAAATGTTGAATAAGAACTTGGAAGTGCACTCTTAATCGTGTCAATCTTGTCAACCTCAGAAGTTTCCAATCTCATCTTATCCATCTCAGCAATCAAATGATTAAACCTAGTAGTCATCTCCTCAACTGTTTCTCCTTTCAATAAATTAAAGTTTCGAAATTGAAACTTAAGCATTACTTTCTTACTCTCGGCTATGTTCCCCATAGATCTCATACGAATATGTTGAAATAAGGAAGCACAAATCTTTATACTTCCCACATGATGAAATATGTTTTGGGGTAAAGCCAAAGTAAGAGTAGAATAAGCCTTCGTCTCGATCTCTAATGCTTTCTTCTCTTCTTGTGAATATTGAGAAATAGCTTTAGGAGTGTAACCAATAGTGTCATCACCAATCATTGGAACAACATATACCTCATATAGGCAATATGAGCAGTCAGGATGAACAGAACCCAAATGAGCACGAAGACGTGGTTCCCATTTAGCATAACCGCTAAATTTCATCAACCTTGGACATTTTGAATGTGAGCCTATTTCGGTATCAAGTTGCAAAATTTGTTGCATTAACATGTTTTGTGAAGCTAGTGCATACATATCAGCCATGTTTGATAAATTTTAAACTCTAAGGACTAGAGTTGAAAACTAAGATTAACGAATGGGAAACAGTAATGGTAACGAACTGTGAACAGTGTAGTGAACTGTGAACAGTAATTAGCGAATCACAATTTAACGAAATAAAGTGTGATCAAGTAACGAATCAAAAATGGTTTAAACGAATCCAATGACTAATGAATTAGACGGTCAACGGACCAGTTAATCAACGAATTAATGTAAGTCCCCACGGGGCGTCGCCGATCGATACGAGATCCGCACGAGGTCTAGGAGTGCGGAATCCTCCTAGACTCGTTTAATGGTGTAGAAGACGAAGAACACAATTACACACAAACACATACACGAACAAACACACGAATGGGATAAACACATCTGCAGATCTTTTATATAATAACCGAAACAAATTACATACCAAACACGAAAACAAATGACGGCCGACCCGAGGTGAGCTCTACCTCGGGCCGTCCCACACGACTCTCCCTCTCGGTTTCTCTCTAGCTACTTGAACTGGACACACAATACTCTGATTTTCTAGATACTCAAACCTAACCAAGACACATATATATATATATATATATAAACAACTTCACGGGCTTGGGCCTGTAGGCGAAGTTGTTACAACTTCGCCTAAGGCGAAGTTGTTCTAACTTCGCCTATGGCAGAAGTTGTTACAACTTCGCCTATGGCGAAGTTGTTACAACTTCGCCTATGGCGAAGTTGTTCTAACTTCGTACTTCGTTTCCGCTGAACAGAATTGCATAGCGACGGTCACAAAATGCACCAACAGACTCCCCTTTGACCGTTGCTCTCAATTCTAACAAACATAAAAGATCATCTGTTACAAAACATGCACCAACAGACTCCCTCTTAACTGATGATCTTCTGTTTGCCCTTCAACCAGCCGTGTCTGAAACTGTCTTGTAGCTTCATCTCAACCAATCAATCAATCAATCTCAACCAATTGATCATCTCAACCAATCACGTGAGTCCTTCTGACTTCACCAACACGTGAAGTTGGGCTCCCTCCACAACTTCACCAACACGTCGGCATACGATAAGGTTTAATCTTCAACTACTCAACATCAAGTGATCAATTTCATCACAAAACCACCTTGACAGAATCTAACACACATGACCATTAATTAATCCGAAGCATCTTCAATCACCAGGGATAACGATCAAGAACATAAACACTTTAATTCCCGATTAAATCCAACTTGTTCCAGAATTTTCACTTTAATAAATAAGCATCACGTTTCAGGATCCAATTCTCGAACGCCTTGAAAATAACATAAATAATATGCTCTGACCGCAATCCAGTAATGACAAAAACCTTCAGTTCAATTTGACTTTCTTCAGTTGGTCAACCTCGAACAACAACAATTTCATTGCCCACAAACACCCAAATATGTGTCAATATCCAGTTTCAATCAATATCCCATTCACAACCTCAACTCCATATCCAGAGTTGACACGTATTTGTTCACACGTAAGACCAAGAGATGTTAGTTTCACTCGTTGACGGAACAACGTCTTCGGTCACACAATAATCGTGTACACCTGGCCATACAGACGAAAACTTCAAAAACTTTTTTTTTTTTTTTTTTTTAACTTCGCCTAAAGTCAACTTCGCTCCTCCTTAACTTCGCCTGAGATAAGCGAACTTGTGAGGTAGGCGAAGTTGTGAATAACTTCGTTTAACCTTATATCTTCGCCTAAACCTTAAAATTTAAGCGACAACTTCGCCTGAACCACATAATTTCGCCTTCGGCGGCTGTTCGGCCAGAAACGCATCAGAAACGTGCCAGAAACACCAAAACGCAGATCTCGAACCATAGCATAAGAGCCTAAGGCTCTGATACCACTTGTAAGTCCCCCCGGGGCGTCGCCGATCGATACGAGATCCGCACGAGGTCTAGGAGTGCGGAATCCTCCTAGACTCGTTTAATGGTGTAGAAGACGAAGAACACAATTACACACAAACACATACACGAACAAACACACGAATGAGATAAACACATCTGCAGATCTTTTATATAATAACCGAAACACATTACATACCAAACACGAAAACAAATGACGGCTGACCCGAGGTGAGCTCTACCTCGGGCCGTCCCACACGACTCTCCCTCTCGGTTTCTCTCTAGCTACTTGAACTGGACACACAATACTCTGATTTTCTAGATACTCAAACCTAACCAAGACACATATATATATATATAAACAACTTCACGGGCTTGGGCCTGTAGGCGAAGTTGTTAAAACTTCGCCTAAGGCGAAGTTGTTCTAACTTCGCCTATGGCAGAAGTTGTTACAACTTCGCCTATGGCGAAGTTGTTCTAACTTCGTACTCCGTTTCCGCTGAACAGAATTGCATAGCGACGGTCACAAAATGCACCAACAATTAACTAAACAAATTGCTTAAGATAAGCTTAGCGAATCAGAAAATTATCTTTAACAAATCACTAAGAAAAGCTTAGCGAATTAGAGAACTAATTGCTACAGTTGATAGCGAATCAACTTATAACGAATTAGTTTGTTACAACGGTTTGTAACAAACTTTTGACAACGAATGCCACGTGGCAAAAGTTGTTAGAACTCAAATTCCGAGGCAAGACACGTGTCACACAAGTTAGTTAACACGAATAAGAAAGAATAGTAAACTAGTTAATGAATCAACCAAAATTCATAATGAATTGGCTAAATACTTTCACAAATCAAAGTGAATGTGTTAACGAATTAAGTAGAACACTTAATTCAAATTTGAGTTATAACAACCTTTGTGAATAAACTTTGGTATTACTTGACCATGTGTCTCATTTACATGAATAATCTTTCTAGGATTCACGTTTGAGAACATTATGTGAGTATCATCATCATACGATACCGGACGATTTAGAATCTCTATTATCAAAGAAACTGGTTTTGATTGTTCCTTCACAAAAGGATGAAGATTTTGAAATTTCTGTTGTCCACAATTCCTCACAACGTGACCTTTTTGAACGCAAAGAAAGCAACTTCGCATGTCCACACGATTGCTTTGAGGATTAGTAGTAGCATATGACAAAGAGGGTTGATAACTCCCATTTTTGGTAAAACTTTTAGCTAACTCATTAGATGACATCAATTTCTTCTTTAGATAAAAATCCAAATTAGAATTATTAGAAAAACTTTGCAATGTATCTGTACACATTTATTTTTACAAATTGAACTAACTTAGCTTGTGTTAAAACTTGTTTTGCTTTAATCAACGGATCAGATGTCATTGATGTTTTAGCTAGAGCAAACCGACTTTCAAGTTCTTGAATCTTAGAGGTTTCATTGTGAAAAATACTTTCAATCAGTTCTAGTTTAATGATTCTAATTGGAATGTCTTTCTTACTAAACATCTTGTCAATTCCTTTCAACTTGTACACACGACCAGTTGTCGGTTTTGAAAGAGTAGGATTGATAATGCGCATCAAATCCTCATTAGAAACTTTAGGTTTTTCTGGTTTCTTCACCTTAAACGGTTTAACCTTGACAGGAGTATTTTGTTTCACTTGAGTTTTGTGCGTACCATACACAGCCTCCTCAAATTCATGAGGGTCACACAGTATGTGATTAGAACTCGGAATGTTCTTGTTGTTGTGTATAACCTCTGGTTCAAACACATCTTCAATAATTACTTTGTCAACATTTTCAGCAAAGACTTTGTTGCTTTCAACATGACGTTTTTGAGGAGCAAATTGGGTTTTAACAGTTTCAGTTTTAACCGGTTTAGCATTTTCAAAAATCACAGGTTCTTTCACAATTACCTCTTCTTCTCATTTAGCAAAAGGATTAATTTTATAGTAATTGTGAAAAGGTGGTGGAATTTCAACAAAACCGATACCTTTCTTTGAGTCTTTTTGTTTTCCATACACTTCAATAATTTCATTCAACAGAAAAGAAGAATTTCGAAATTTACCCAATTTGTTCTTCAACTCAAGTCACTCATTCTCAAGTTCAGTTATCTTTGATCTATGTTTCAAAATTTCTTGAAATTTTTGGTCATTAATAGTCATTTTCACAGATAACTCAGCCTTGAGATCATGGTTATTTGTCGACAATGCTTCAATCACTTCTCGAGATCTCATTTGAGATTCAAGAGATTGTCGATAAGTAACCTTAAGAGAAGCAATTTCTCTCACTACACTATCTTTATGATTTTTCAATGCTTCTATCTTAGGTTTGTTAGATTCATAGTCCACACAAGTTACTTTAACAGATGAAGTAGCAGAACTAGAATGACTAACCTCATTGATCTTAGCCAAGCAAGCAAACACAGTTGGAGGCTTGTCACAACAGTCGTCAGAATCAGATCCAGAATCATTTTCAGTGGACAACTCACTTCCACTAGCATCTTGAAAGTCTTTAGTCAGCCCAAACATAGCCAAATTAGTTTGATTGTCATTACACAGTAGTCGGTGTGGACAATCATTTCCATCAGCTAACATTGCTTGTGACCCAGAAGTAGAAGGTTTCTTTTCAGCATCATTACCTCATGGTGTTGAATAATTTTGATTTTGACCACGAGGACCAGTATACTCCTTTTTCGGCTAGTCACATTCTTTTGCAAAATGTCCAAACTCTTGACAATTGTAACATTTTACTTTTAATTTGTCATATCCCAATTTCTTGTTCAAGGAAGGAAGATCTTTGCCAGTCCTTTTCATGAATCTCTTAACCTTACGGACGATCATAACCATGTTCCACTTTAATTCCATGATATCCAAGTCATCTGGATCAATCTGATCATAATCCTTATCAGTTAGATCACTTGTGGCTATCTTACTACTCACCAAGTTTTCATATGAAGAAATGAAGGCTGTCAGAAAAGTAAAATTCTATTCAGCTTCCTTCATGTTGACACTAGGTGGTGAAGCAAATGGATTGTAGTAGATGAATTTCCAGAACCACAAGTTGATCCAGAATTACTAGCTGTGTAAAAACATGCTCTTGGATCATTATATACAGTTGTTTCATTTTCACTTGCATGTTGTGTGAGAAAAGCAGTGATAGGAGAAATAGTTGAACTTAGAGGCATACTACCACCATATAAAGCAGGATCTTGACTATCCTTGGAGTATTTCTGACACTTTAGATCATATTCTCTTGCTACAATCTTTTGCAAGAATTCAGTGGCAGTCATGTCTTCATTTGCAAAATAGTTATTCTCATTTAGAACCATTAGAAATGTTGAATAAGAACTTAGGAAGTGCACTCTTAATCGTGTCAATCTTGTCAACCTCAGAAGTTTCAAATCTCATCTTGTCCATCTCAGCAATAAAATGATTAAACCTAGTAGTCATCTCCTCAACTGTTTCTCTTTTCAATAAATTAAATTTTCGAAATTGAAACTTAAGCATACTTTCTTACTCTCGGCTATGTTCCCCATAGATCTCATACGAATATGTTGAAATAAGGAAGCACAAATCTTTATACTTCCCACTTGATGAAATATGTTTTTGGGTAAAGCCATAGTAAGAGTAGAATAAGCCTTCGTCTCGATCTCTAATGCTTTCTTCTCTTCTTGTGAATATTGAGAAATAGCTTTAGGAGTGTAACCAATAGTGTCATCACCAATCATTGGAACAACATATACCTCATATAGGCAATATGAGCAGTCAGGATGAACAGAACCCAAATGAGCACGAAGACGTGGTTCCCATTTAGCAAAATCGCTAAATTTCATCAACCTTGGACATTTCGAATGTGAGCCTATTTCAGTATCAAGTAGCAACATTTGTTGCATTAACATGTTTTGTGAAGCTAGTGCATACATATCAGCCATGTTTGATAAATTTTAAACTCTAAGGACTAGATTTGAAAATTAAGATTAACGAATGGGAAACAGTAATGGTAACGAACTGTGAACAGTGTAGTGAACTGTGAAGAATAATTAGCGAATCACAATTTAACGAAATAAAGTGTGATCAAGTAACGAATCAAAAATGGTTTAAACGAATCCAATGACTAACGAATTAGACTGTCAACGAACCAGTTAATCAACGAATTAACTAAACGAATTGCTTAAGATAAGCTTAGCGAATCAGAAAATTATCTTTAACGAATCACTAAGAAAAGCTTAGCGAATTAGAGAACGAATTGCTACAGTTGATAAAGAATCAACTTATAACGAATTAGTTTGTTACAAAGGTTTGTAACAAACTTCTGACAATGAATGCCACGTGGCAAAGGTTGTTAGAACTCAAATTCCGAGGCAAGACACGTGTCACACAAGTTAGTTAACACGAATCAGAAAGAATAGTAAACTAGTTAATGAATCAACAAAAATTCATAATGAATTGGCTAAATACTTTCACAAATCAAAGTGAATGTGTTAACGAATTAAGTAGAAAAGTTAATTCAAATTTGAGTTATAACAACCTTTGTGAATAAACTTTGGTATTACTTGGCCATGTGTCTCATTTACATGAATAATCTTTCGAGGATTCACGTTTGTGAACATTATGTGAGTATCAACATCATACGATACCGGACGATTCAGAATCTCTATTATCAAAGGAACTGGTTTTGATTGTTCCTTCACAAAAGGATGAAGATTTTGAAATTTCTGTTGTCCACAATTCCTCACAACGTGACCTTTTTGAACGCAAAGAAGGCAACTTCGCATGTCCACACGATTGCTTTGAAGTTTAGCAGTAGCATATGACAAAGAGGGTTGATAACTCACATTTTTGGTAAAACTTTTAGCTAACTCATTAGATGACATCAATTTCTTCTTTAGATAAAAATCCAAATTAGAATTATTAGAAAAACTTTGCAATGTATCTGTACACATTGATTTTACAAATTGAACTTTCTTAGCTTGTGTTAAAACTTGTTTTGCTTTAATCAACGGATCAGATGTCATTGATGTTTTAGCTAGAGCATACCGACTTTCAAGTTCTTGAATCTTAGAGGTTTCATTGTGAAAAATACTTTCAATCAGTTCTGGTTTAATGATTCTAATTAGAATATCTTTCTTAGTAAACATCGTGTCAATTCCTTTCAGCTTGTACACACGACCAGTTGTCAGTTTTGAAACAGTAGGATTGATAATGCGAATCAAATCCTCATTAGAAACTTTAGGTTTTTCTGGTTTCTTCACCTTAACCGGTTTAACCTTGACAGGAGTATTTTGTTTCACTTGAGTTTTGTGCGAACCATACACAGCCTCCTCAAATTCATGAGGGTCACACAGTATGTGATTAGAACTCGGAATGTTTTTGTTCTTGTGTATAACCTCTGGTTCAAACACATCTTCAATAATTACTTTGTCAACATTTTCAGCAAAGACTTTTTTGCTTTCAACATGAGGTTTTTGAGGAGCAAATTGGGTTTTAACAGTTTCAGTTTTAACCTGTTTAGCATTTTCAGAAATCACATGTTCTTTCACAATTACCTCTTCTTCTCGTTTAGCAAAAGGATTAATTTTATAGTAATTGTGAAAAGGTGGTGGAATTTCAACAAAACCGATACATTTCTTTGAGTCTTTTTGTTTTCCAGACACTTCAATAATTTCATTCAACAGAAAAGAAGAATTTCGAAATTTACCCAATTTGTTCTTCAACTCGAGTCACTCATTCTCAAGTTCAGTTATCTTTGATCTATTGTAACGATTCCGGCAAAATCAGGTATACCCTAGCCGGTATATACTATTTATGTGTTATTTAATAATGAATATATGAATTATAATGCGTTGATACGAGTATGTATGATTCACAGTACAAATTATACTCGATTATACAGTTAATCGTATTGGAAATACGATTAACCGATTAACGGTTATTGAAGCCCGAACGAATCGAGGATTACATTATAGACGAGATATATGATATTTAGTGATGTTTACGAAGTATTAAAGCATCGGGATAAGTGAATTAAAGCACAGAAAAAGAATTTTCGATTTAATGGTACGTCGGTACGTTAAACGAAACCTTTAATACCAAACCGAGCAAGAGACGATCGATCAAGCCGAAAAAGATGCGCAATTATTAATAATATGATGTTTTAAGTTAATAAATGTCATGGTTTAAGTTTTTAAAGTTTTTAAATGTAACGATTCCGGCAACTCCAGGTATACCCTAGCCGGAATATACTATTTACGTGTTATTTAATATTGATTATATGAGTTATAGCACGTTTATACGAATATATATGGTTCACAGTATGAATCATACTCAATTATATAGTGAATCATATTGGAATTACAATTAACCAATGAACGATTATTGAAACCCGAACGAATCGGGAATTACATTATAGACGAAGTATATAATGTTTAGTGATATTTACGAAGTATTAATGCTTCGGGATAAGTAAATTATAGCACAGAAAAAGGATTTCGATTTAATGGTACGTCGGTACGCTAAACGAAGCCTTTAACACCAAACCAAGCAAGAGACGATCAATCAAGCCGAAAAAGATGCGTAATTATTAATAATATGATGTTTTAATGTCATGGGTTACGTTTTTAAAGTTTTTAAATCAGTTTTATATAAATTTTATTTTAACCCGAAAAACAACCATTTTAGGCTCGTTTCAAGCCGAATTACGAGTTTAAACGAGAAACGAACCGAACCAGATTATCCACAACATTATCCGGATTGCATAATCCAAATGTGTGGACAATATTTGAGATGTGGGCCCCCCCCCCACACCCCCACATATGGCCGGCCACCCCCCCCATGTTCATATTATCTTTCATTTTCTTTTTTTTAACCCAAAAACACTCTCAAACTCTCTCAACTTTCAAGCATTCATCCAATCCCTTGATCTCCAACCAAAAACTTGAAGGTATAAGCATGTTTTGATACTTGAATCTTGTTTTTAATTGCATAAATTCTTGAGAAAAGGAAGTTTCATGTGAAAAAACGGGTGAAAACCCGAGATGAAACCGATTCTCGTGTGATCAAAGGATGTATACAAGTTATACAAAGGATCTTGATCCAAGTAATTAGTTAAAAGTGTTTAGAATGAATTTTTACGGTTGAAATCTTGTCAAATAAATTTTCCAAGTGAAAGACGGGTGAAAACCCGAGATGAAACCGACTCTTGCATGATCAAGAGATGTATACATGTTATACAAGGGATCATGGTCCAAGAAATGAGTAAAAAGAGTCGAGAATGCATTTTTACGGTCAAAATCGTTGTTTTGATGTTTTAACCGACACTAGGAAAGAAATGGCTTGATTGTGGGTATAACTTGCTTGGTGTGGTGTTGATGTGCTTGTAAGTGTTGTATCTAGCGGCTAGCAAAGGCT